>NC_052501.1:54831942-55009749 GCF_016617805.1 Bactrocera tryoni | reverse complement strand
CACTGCTGTCGGTCTATATATTTTTGCCTGCACTATATGAAAGCAAAAAGCCATCGAATAGCAGCCGCTGGGCGAGTGAAGAAGTCAGGAGAGTAGGTATATCGGATTAAAGAATATATATGTTTTTTTTTTAATTCAAATGTGACATCATTGGTCTTGGCATAATAAAATTGATTATTTCTCATCATTGCGGTTTTCTGTAAGGAACTCTTCGTCAATCTTACTTTTAGGCTACTTCATCATCAGACTTGTTTAGGTGTCGGGTTATGGCGGAGTTTTAGCTCCTCCAATAAAAACCTGGACGCAATTCTTCATATCATCTATTGTAATTCTTTTGAAGGCACGGCAAATATAATGAGTTGTAAAAAAGTTTGAGCTTGGTTTCACCACCATCATCTAGTCCATGTTTAAACTATGCATTTAGGTGATTTCCTAATAGCCTTTCCCTTCTCAAGCTGTTGTTCTTGCAGCTGCAAAAACAAATTTTTTGTTTGAAAGAGAAATGCCGCCGAGTTGAGAATTCGAGACTGTTCCGATTTCATAGACCCGACGGTTATGAGATGATAGATAAATGCGCGTTCTAAAAAATAACCAATATACCTAGTTTTGATGCCTTAGCCTTCATTGGAGTGTGCTGCGCCTATTTCGATTATATTCATCTTCATAACGCTACCTCGAATGACGCTACGCCCGCACAAGATGGTTGTCCACAACTTTCTACCATGTCTGATATTTTGAGTACTATCCCCCATTAATAACAACTTACCATTTTATAAGTTTTATTTAATATCTGATAAGAAATTTATTTTTGGACGACTTATTGCGACCCCTAGTGTCCGGACCATGAAATAACGGAGTCTGTAACTAATTGACGTCATAATTTATAGCAAATCGCAAGTACTTGGTGCTTCTACACCTTATCGTGCTGAGCGCCTTGCTATCCTAAACCTCTTTAAACTTCGCAGACCTGAAAAAGTTTTCAAACTTTTGAAATTTTAAAACAACCTTAAGTTTAACCTTGTCGGCCCACTGACACGCCCACAAAATGGCGGAAACCGAAAACTTATAAAGTGTCATAACTAAGAAATAAATAAAGATATTAAAGTGAAATTTGGCACAGAGAATCGCATTATAGAGGGGCTCATTTGGACGTAATTTTTTTGGAAAAGTGGGCGTGGCCCCGCCCCCTACTAAGTTTTTTGTACATACCTCGGAAACTACTATAGCTATGTCAACCAAACTCTATAGAGTCGTTTGCTTCAGGCCTTTCCATATACAGTTTAAAAATGGAAGAAATCGGATAATAACCACGCCCACCTCCCATACAAAGGTTATGTTGAAAATCACTAAAAGTGCGTTAACCGACTAACCAAAAACGGCAGAAACACTAAATTCTACGGAAGAAATGGCAGAAGAAAGCTGCACCCAAGCTTTTTTTAAATTGAAAATGGGCGGGCGTGGCGTCGCCCACTTATGGACCAAAAACCATATCTCAGGAACTACTAGACCGATTTCAATGAAATTCGGTACATAATATTTTCTTAACACCCTGATGACATGTACGAAATATGGGTGAAATCGGTTAACAACCACGCCTTTTTCCAATATAACGCTATTTTGAATTCCATCTGATGCGTTCTCTGTATAATATATATACATATTAGGAAATGAAAATACAGTTGAATACTCAAAGTACACAAATTGATCTAATCTAATTCATTTTACAGCAAAATAAAAAAATATGTAAATGACGGATAATGAAATCTCGATTATCACTTTATCATGCGAGAGTATAAAATGTTCGGTGACACCTGAACTTAGTCCTTCCTTACTTGTTTTAAGTTATTATTGGCGTTTCTCTGCCATGAACCCCAAAACGAGGTAAAATCCCTAGGAGTTTGTATTAGTAGAAGCCATGAGTTCCGGATCATGATATCTCCATGAAAAATATAATATAGTGTTTGTGATATTCTGGGAAGTTGATATGAATTCTTAATCTATTAGAACAGGTTCTAGAATAATCTAGCTGTTATCAAATCTATTACTAGAATTTCACTTCAACTTTCACTTATTTACTTTGGTAACTAACCGTTTCTCTACTCTTGGGCAAGAGCAATCCTGATAAATGCTGCTTTATTTTCCAAAAAATTTTATTTCGGAGCTATACGACTTTTTCCAATTTCATCCGTTTGGAGCCAAGTCGATTCTTCGATGTCTGCTTGCGTTCTGGCGTTGGATCTTTGAACCTCCATTTAGTTCAGCAGGCGTAGGCCAACGACAAGAAATAGTGTGACTGCGAGATCCTTTCTGTGGCTAAATATTTTGTCGGACACTCTTTTTCAAAGTCTTAGGGAGGAAGGTAAGGTGTAAAAATCTTCTCACTTCATTTTCTTTTGCTCAGCTTTTGACAAACTGAGATTAAAATATCTCGATAGACGTACCAAAAATTGGCGAAACTACCACCATTTGTGGTCAGCTAATGACACTTTGTTAATTTATGAAAATCTGGTGATCCACCTTTAAGTAGTTTATGGGTAACCCAAATTATGAATGTCTGTCTAAGTGAAATTAATCGATTTTGGATCAGTCCTACGACTTGTCCCAACATAACTTAACCTATACGACTTAAGTATCTTACGGTATATGGAAATTTTTGCAATACATATTTTCAACAATCTTGAAGAATAAAGAAAAAATCAAAAATACAATGTCATAACAGTAACCATCAAAGGTTAAGTCCACTAGATTCTGATTTCACATTAATTCGAGAAATTCACATCAACTTCGAGAGAATTAAACGAACTAATTACAGTTCAGGTACGGCGCAGACAAAAAGTTGACATCGGGCCAGACATGCTAAGAACTTATAATTGTTTAAGTAACATAATTTTTTCCTTTTCTGGCGTACTTTGCCGAACCATTTCATGAAACACGTTTTTGATAAAGGTTCCCCTTCATGATCTTCTAAAAAGGTTTCTATATCAAGATATAATATTTTTACTGTTATGAACCTTTAATGTAAATGTACAACTATACATTCACACATCGTGCCGTTTCGATAAAAACTCTAAAAAACCTGGCATTTTAAACAATTTGCCGCATTTGGCCAATGCACATTAGGTCAAATGAGCGTTTTTTCTGTGCAAAAGTGATAAGAATCAAAGTGCCGTTTTACTTTTGTTGTTGTTGTTTTATAATTGGCAATACTCCAAAACAAAGGCGCGTGATTTTTGTTTGTGCTAAATATAGAGTACCGTTACACACGTGTGCATCAAAGTCAATCGATGCAATAGGGCTGACAAAATTGTTGATATTCAAAGAGAAGTGTTTCAAGCTGTAATGGAAGCGGAAAAGACAAATTTTGTAAGCTCTGAATTGATATTAAGCTACGGATTTGATAGTAGCACTGGTCAAGCTCAATTTAAGCAAACATTTAATGAGCCAGGTTCGTCAAATAGCAGCGATAGCTCTCTATTGGCTACAACAGTCATTCCTTTAAGGTTACTGCTCTCATCGGGTAAACCAATTTGGAACAACCGCGCACCGCAGTCTGTAAGATTTTGCCGTCCCATTAAACTGGAGTACATAAAAGAGGCAAAAGAAGTGGTTTTAAAAGAGCACCTGGAATTAAAAAATGAGATTAATGCCTTGAAAACCGTAACAATATCAATTGGTGATGGAAAATCTGTGGAAGTATCCTTTAAATTATTTTTAACACTAATTAATGGAAAAGTTTTAAACATTATAACTGGGACTAGATCAAACCAGGCTTGCTCCATTTGTACACCTAAGGACTTTATGAACACTATGATTACAAAAGTGAAGTATTTGATGCAAAAGAGGAAACCTTAAAATTTAGAATTAGCCCCCTTCATTGTTGGATTAGATTTTTTGAATTTCTATTACATTTAGGATATAAATGCAAAATACAAAAGTGGCAGATACGAGGAGAAGATAAGTTACCTGTCTTAAAAAGAAAAGTAGACATAGACATATGCCCAGAGTAGGAGGCTCCGGTTCCACAAATGACGGGAACACTGCTCGTCGAGCTTTTACTGAATACACTATTTTTTCGAAAATAACTGATGTTGACGAAGACCTTATCTTTTCAAAATAATTTTGATTTGTCTATCCTGCGAGTTTGAAATCAATGCAAGCAAATTTGAAATATATTGCTTTCAAACAGCAAAACGTTTTCAGGAGCTATATCCCTGGCTGCCAATGACTTCTACAGTCCATAAAGTACTAATACATTCAAGAGAAATAATAGAAAATACTGCACTTCCCATGGGGTTTTTTGGAGAACAAGCTGCTGAATCGCGACATCAAATATACAAAGCCGATAGATTACATCACGCTCGTAGAAACAACCGCACCAATAACCTATTAGACATATTTAATAGGGCTATCGATACATCAGATCCATTAATTTCCACATTTTTTAAGTAAACGCATTCAAAAGAGGAAACTTATCACACTTCCTCCTGAAGTCATTGAACTATTATGTTGCAGCGAACCCATAGAAGATTTTCAACTTAACAACCAAGATGATGACATTAATGAAACTGAGGAGGAACTTTTTAATTTAAATTTACATAATGAATTAGATTTATGTGATTAATTAATTGTTTCAGTACAAATAAAATTAATAAATGAAATAATAATGTATTGTTTTCATTAATAGCTGCAAAAGGAGTAATTTTAAATTTTGATCGTTAGAGGGTTAATTTCCACTTTTTATAATACAGTTACTCCTGCTTCTGAAATCCTTACAGGTTTTGGTTAGATTAGCATAATTTTGTGATCGTTATTAATTTTGCACAGAAAAAACGCTCATTTGACCTAATGTGCAATGATATGGAAAGTAATTTTGTGCGAATCGAATTGGTTATGAATTGATGGCGCATTGTAATTGAAATCTATGTATAATGCCTGTGAAATTTTGGTAAATATGCATATATGTATGTGTGATCCAGCGGATGCTGCAGTTGTGCGAAAAGAAACTTGGGTCAATATACATACATATATGTATGTATTGTGTAAGCTTCATAAATACTGCAGTGATTTAAATTGCAATACACTTTTCCATGAATTATTATTTAATAACTGTTTCCATGAGAAAAGTCAGAGTATTAAGTTAGTAGAAAAAAATTGCCAAAAAAATATGAAAATCAAAAATGGCGTAGCAAAAACTTTTGTAAATGACTTGAAGTTGTTTTGCTTCATTTGAAATATTTTAATTAATGAAATACAGTAAGCACTCGCGGTAACGTGAACTAATTAAAACCAAGGGAGTTCACGTTAGTGAAAATGTTCACGTTTGCGATTGTCGAATTTGAAGACGCAAAATAACTTCAAATTGCTAAATTCAGGATTTTTACACATTTAAATGTAAAAGTATTTTATTATTGCCATTAGTATGTTCATGGGTATGAACATACATATTAAATTGCGAATAAAATTTCACATTAGATTTATTCATTAAAAAAATCCGTTATCTTTTTCTGCTGGTTTTTCCTTTCTAATAGCTGAAATACTGTTTTCTCCCTTAAGCGTCTAAGTACACTCATGTCGCTTTGATCAACCATTGCATCTCCAGCCCATTGCAATGCCTTGTTAAAGATTTCAACTGCCTCACTTGCGGCAATTTTCTTTATGGGGTCTTCGGCAATACAATCATCATCGTCACTTTCTTCAATTTCATGGATTTCGGTGATTTTATGGATTTCGGTGGCATCATCAACACAAGGGTCATCGTTCCACTCTCGAATCATTGGCAATGTAAACTCAACCTAAAATAGAAAAAAGTAATAATGATATCAAAGTGAGTCGTAAAACTTCTACCTAGAGACTCAAGTCCTGAAGAAGATCAACTGACATTCGTATTAAAGAGTTTATTTCTGCACTCCATTTGTCTTTCAGGATATTTAATGGAATGTTATATTCAGGGCCCTCCTCGTTTCCCATTAAACTTAAAATGTTTTTCCAACAATTGGCAAGAGTTTCTGTGCTGACCCGATCCCATGCGACAGATAAAAGAGTAACAGCATCTTTCAACGTTACATTTTTCATTGATTCAAGCAAATCTAAATTTTTTGCTGCTATTGAAGCCAACAAACTGTTTCTGTAATATAACTTCGTTATTTTAATCGCATTTTGATCCATAGGTTGGATAAGAGGGGTGACATTTGGCGGCATAAACATGTCAATTATATTTCCATCTTCAGTTTTTAATTCTGCTTCACTTGGATGAGAGGGAGCGTTGTCAATAAGTAGTAGTGCCTTTATTGGTAAGTTCTTCCGCTTTAGAAACAATCTTACCTGGCCAAAAGCAAGAATTTATAATAATTATTAATTAAGCGAAAAATTGTTTACCTGTGGCACAAAAGATTGATGGAACCAATGTTTAAAAATGGCAGACGTCATCCCGGCTGATTTCGAGTTCTTATAATCCGTAGGGCAACTAAAGTGTTTAAAGCTGCGTGGATTTTTTGCCTTACCAATTACTAAAAGTTTAAGTTTATGTGCACCCGATGCATTTGCGCAACAGAGAAATGTTATACGCTGCTTCTCCGTCTTTGTTCTTGGAGCAGGTTTTTCATGCGATGATACATAGGTCTTATCTGGCAAAATCTTCCAGAATAAACCAGATTCGTCAGCATTATACAATTGGTCATTACATAACTCCATTTCCTCAATTTTTTGTTTTAGTTTCAGTTTAAATGGATCAACCAATTGAGGCTGCGATGAGAGTTTTTCTCCAGATACTTTAAGCAATCTAACTCCGTATCTTTTCTTAAATCTCTGGAGCCATCCGTCACTAGCATTGAATCCGGTCGCGTTTTCTTTAAGTAGGGAATGCAATTCCTTAGCCTTTTCTTTTAGCATTAATCCACTTACAGGACAATTCCTTTCGCGCATCCGGATGAACCAAAGGTATAGACTTTTTTCCATAGCTGGAAGCTCTGACGATTTTAAAGTTTTTCTTTTTCTACCGGTCCTTGGTATGTATTATTCACGCATTTTAAAATGGCTTCTTTTTTCTTTTTAATACTCTCGCAACAAAGTTGCTAAGAAGAGTATTATAGTTTTGTTCACATAACGGTTATTTGTAAGTCCTAAAACTAAAAGAGCCAGATATAGGGTTATATATACCAACGTGTTCAGGGTGACGAGTAGAGTTGAAATCCGGATGTCTGTCTGTAAGTCCGTCTGTCTGTCCGTCCGTCCGTCTGTGCGTCCGTCCGTGCAAGCTGTAACTTGAGTAAAAATTCAGATATCATGATGAAACTTGGTACACGTATTTCTTGGCTCCATAAGAAGGTTAAGTTCGAAGAGATGGGCAAAATCAGCCCACTGCCACGCCCACAAAATGGCGAAAACCGAAAACCTATAAAGTGGCATAACTAAGCCATAAATAAAGATATTAAATTGAAATTTGGCACAAAGGATCGCATTAGGGAGGGGCATAGTTGGACGTAATTTTTTTGGAAAAGTGGGCGTGGCCCCGCCCCTACTAAGTTTTTTGTACATATCTCGGAAACTACTATAGCTATGTCAACCAAACTCTACACAGTCGTTTTCTTCAGGCATTTCCATATACAGTTCAAAAATGGAAGAAATCGGATAATAACCACGCCCACCTTCCATACAAAGGTTATGTTGAAAATCACTAAAAGTGCGTTAACCGACTAACAAAAAACGTCAGAAACACTAAATTTTACGGAAGAAATTGCAGAAGGAAGCTGCTTCTAGGCTTTTTTAAAAAATTGAAAATGGGCGTGGCCTCGCCCACTTATGGACCAAAAATCATATCTCAGGAACTACTAGACCGATTTCAATGAAATTCGGTACATAATATTTTCTTAACACCCTGATAACATGTACGAAATATGGGTGAAATCGGTTCACAACCACGCCTTCTTCCAATATAACGCTATTTTGAATTCCATCTGATGCCTCTTCTGAATAATACGAGTATATACATTAGGAACCAATGATGATAGCGGAATAAAACTTTACAAAAAAAAAGGTATTTGAAAAATATGTAAATGACGTATAATGAAATCTCGATTATCACTTTATTGTGCGAGAGTATAAAATGTTCGGTGACACCCGAACTTAGCCCTTCTTTACTTGTTTCTTTTTAATACTACATATTATTGACTTAGCGACATATATATTTTTATACTCTCGCAACAAAGTTGCCAAAGAGAGTATTATAGTTTTGTTCACATAACGGTTGCTTGTAAGTCCTAAAACTAAGAGAGTCAGATATAGGGTTATATATACCAAAGTGATCAGGGTGACGAGTAGAATCGAAATTCGGATGTCTGTCTGTCCGTCCGTCCGTCTGTCCGTCCGTCCGTCCGTGCAAGCTGTAACTTGAGTAAAAATTGAGATATCATGATGAAACTTGGTACACGTATTCATTGGCTCCATAAGAAGGTTAAGTTCGAAGATGGGCAAAATCGGCCAACTGCCACGCCCACAAAATGGCGGAAACCGAAAACCTATAAAGTGTCATAACTAAGCCATAAATAAAGATATTAAAGTGAAATTTGGCACAAAGGATCGCATTAGGGAGGGGCATATTTGGAAGCAATTGTTTTGAAAAGTGGGCGTGGCCCCGCCCCCTACTAAGTTTTTTGTACATATCTCATAAACTACTATAGCTATGTCAACCAAAGTCTACAGAGTCGTTTTCTTCAGTTATTTCCATATACAGTTCAAAAATGGAAGAAATCGGATAATAACCACGCCCACCTCCCATACAAAGGTTATGTTGAAAATCACTAAAGGTGCGTTAACCAACTAACAAAAAATGTCAGAAACACTAAATTTTACGAAAGAAATGGCAGAAGGAAGCTGCACCCAAGCTTTTTAAAATTGAAAATGGGCGTATTTCGCCCACTTATGACCAAGAAACCATATCTCAGGAACTACTAGACCGATTTCAATGAAATTCGGTATATAATATTTTCTTAACACCCTGATGACATGTACGAAATATGGGTGAAATCGGTTAATAACCACGCCTTTTTCCAATATAACGCTATTTTGAATTCCATCTGATGCCTTTTCTGTATAATATACACATTAGGAACCACCGATGATAGCGGAATAAAACTTTAAAAAACACAAATACGGTTTTTGAAAAATATGTAAATGACTGATGATGAAATCTCGATTATCACTTTATGCGAGAGCATAAAATGTTCGGTGACACTTCAATGTAAAAAAAAGCGTGTTCACGTTAGCCCGTGTTCACGTTAGACGGTGTTCACGTTACCGCGAGTGCACTGTATATTTATTTTTTGAAGTAAAGAAGGCCC
Source organism: Bactrocera tryoni (assembly GCF_016617805.1). Lineage (NCBI taxonomy): Eukaryota > Metazoa > Arthropoda > Insecta > Diptera > Tephritidae > Bactrocera > Bactrocera tryoni. The sequence goes on along the minus strand of NC_052501.1, from coordinate 55,000,414 downwards.
AATCTTGTAACGTGTCATTGGTTCAGATTACGTATTTTAATTAAAAAATATACGGCTAAGTTCGGGTGTCACCGAACATTTTATACTCTCGCATGATAAAGTGATAATCGAGATTTCATTATACGTCATTTCCATATTTTTCAAATACCGTATTTGTATAATTACATTTGACGTTGGCATGTTTAAGCAGCGCTAATCTACCTATGTATATACTACTATTGTATATATTGAACATACTATCGGGTGATTTTTTAAGAGCTTGATAACTTTTTTAAAAAAAAAAACGCATAAAATTTGCAAAATCTCATCGGTTCTTTATTTGAAACGTTAGATTGGTTCATGACATTTACTTTTTGAAGATAATTTCATTTAAATGTTGACCGCGGCTGCGTCTTAGGTGGTCCATTCGGAAAGTCCAATTTTGGGCAACTTTTTCGAGCATTTCGGCCGGAATAGCCCGAATTTCTTCGGAAATGTTGTCTTCCAAATCTGGAATAGTTGCTGGCTTATTTCTGTAGACTTTAGACTTGACGTAGCCCCACAAAAAATAGTCTAAAGGCGTTAAATCGCATGATCTTGGTGGCCAACTTACGGGTCCATTTCTTGAGATGAATTGTTCTCCGAAAGTTTTCCCTCAAAATGGCCATAGAATCGCGAGCTGTGTGGCATGTAGCGCCATCTTGTTGAATCTATCAAACTTTTTGTTGCCAAAAATGGAAGAACTGAACTTGGTTGACATGTGGTTTCAACAAGATGGCGCTACATGCCACAGCTCTGATACTCTTTAAACTTCGAGGCTGCTCTTCGCCGCTGGATTGACCGCCAGAGTACCGTCTTTGCTGCTGGGCATTGACACTATTAAAGTGATAATCGAGATTTCATTATCCGTCATTTACATATTTTTCAAATACCGTATTTGTGTAAAGTTTTATTCCGCTATCACCATTGGTTCCTAATGTATATACGGATATGTATTATACAGAGAAGGCATCATATGGAATTCAAAATAGCGTTATATTGGAATAAGGCGTGGTTGTAAACCGATTTCACCCATATTTCGTACATTTCATCAGGGTGTTAAGAAAATATTATATACCGAATTTCATTGGAATCGGTTGAGTAGTTCCTGACATATGGTTTTTGGTCCATAAGTAGGTGGCGCCACGCCCATTTTCAATTTTTAAAAAAGCCTGGGTGCAGCTTCCTTCTGCCATTTCTTCCGTAAAATTTGGTGTTTCTGACGTTTTTTGTTAGTCGATTAACGCACTTTTAGTGATTTTCAACATAACCTTTGTGTGGGAGGTGGGCGTGGCTATTATCCGATTTCTTCCATTTTTGAACTGTATATGGAAATGCCTGAACGAAACAACTCTATAGAGTTTGGTTGACATAGCTATAGTAGTTTCCGAGATATATACAAAAAACTTAGTAGGAGGCGGGACCACGCCCACTTTTCCAAAAAAATTACGTCCAAATATGCCCCTCCCTAGTGCGATCCTTTGTGCCAAATTTCACTTTAATATCTTTATTTATGGCTTAGTAATGACACTTTATAAGTTTTCGGTTTTCGCCATTTTGTGAGCGCGGCAGTGTTCCGATTTTGCCCATCTTCGAACTTAACCTTCTTATGGAGCCAAGAAATACGTGTACCAAGTTTCATCATGATATCTCAATTTTTACTCAAGTTACAGCTTGCAAGGACGGACAGACGGACGGACGGACGGACGGACAGACGGACAGATAGACATCCGGATTTCGACTCTACTCGTCACCCTGATCACTTTGGTATATATAACCCTATATCTGACTCTTTTAGTTTTAGGATTTACAAACAACCGTTATGTGAACAAAACTATAATACTCTCCTTAGCAACATTGTTGCGAGAGTATAATTATTTTATGATTTTTAAATAATTTTAATAGCTGAATAATATGTATACTGAGTCATTAAAAATTGTTTGTTAAGTATTATATGTAAATATGAGGCACTCGCTTTTAACACAATTAAGCTTATTTAAAAGAGTTGCAGATTATTTATTATTTTTGGGCAGAAGGGATATTAAAATTGAAATTTTAGAGAAAAATTTAAAAAAATATTGAATTATGTATTTAATAATGAAACATTCTTAAATTGTATGGTTAAATTTAAGTGAACTAAGGGTAACGTCGTTTTAACAGTTGACAATTTTGTTGAAAAGAAAGTTACCAAAAGTTGCTTAGTATTTTTGTAAGTCTAAGCTACATAATATTACATGTAAATAGGTGGCAATCTTTTATATATAATATGTAACAAATAATGCGAATTTAAATAAAAGTAACTAGAAATATACATATTTTTTAACTAATTACAAATGTAGGTAATATGTACTTATGACTTAAATTCTATTCCTAACTAGTGATTTTTCGAACATGTAGATATATCTAGATATATCAATATAAATTCTAAAATAACTTCAAACATTTTCAATAAACATTTCTAAAATAAATTAAAAATTTTAATAAACTTTTTGATTTTGTTTACAACGTTTTTTAATGTGGTAGTTTGCAACACTGCTCAGTGGATTAAAAATTGTGGAATTTTCTATTTGCATTTTTTTTTTCAATTTATGTTTTTCAAATAAGTGAAATAAATTTTTTGTGTTCTGACTGCCAACGCTGTCAAATTTTTGTTTAATTTTAATTTTTTTTGGAGTTATACTTCTTATGCGAGTTCGGAAAAGGTTGCGTTAAATGTTTAACGCTTACATACATATTTACGCTAGCTTGCTGGCGAAGATGTTCGAGCAGCAAGGGAAGCGGTGACAATCGACGATCGTTTGTTAGTTTCTTTCGGCACAGCTCGGATTTTCTACCGGCAACACAATGTTGTGACGCTTTGTCGTCGTGTCAGTGCTTTGACACATTGACTCTTTGACAAAGCGTGAGTTTCGGCCATGCGTAAGATGCGTGCGACATTTGTTACTATGAACGTACATATGTACATATGTATGTATGTGGCTCGCATTTGGTTTCGCAAACATACAGACAAATGCGCCAAAGAAATAATATATGGGCCATTCCATCAATTGGCGTCAAGGTTTCGTACCCGTGGTTCTCCGATTTTGACGAAACTTTAGAATATCATAATATAGACCAAAATAAGAATACCTGTAAACTTTTTAGTGGTCAAAGTTGCTCCATTGTTTTCAAATTAAGATCAAACAAAAAAATGACTATTTCTTTTATTTTTTAACGACCTCAAAATTGAGAGAAAAAAATTTTGCAGTTATCCAATTTTATGTAAAAAAATCTCAGCTTTCTGATAAACATATTTTCAAAATCCAAAAAAATTTTCAAAATCTAAAAAAACATTTTTTTTTCCAAAAATCCCGTTTTTTGTGCTTTTCCTCCAAATTTTTTTCAAAATTTACTTTTTCATTCGATTCATAGTTCAATTTTACATAAGAATCAGTGTTCAAAAATATGGGACTCTGATCCCATGAACAGCAAAAAAATTCAAAGTTGTCGCTCAAAATAAAAAAAAAAACATTTTTCCAAAAATCCCATTTTTTGTGCTTTTCCACCAAATTTTTTTCAAAATTGACTTTCCCATTCGATTCCTCGTTAATTTTTACATAAGAATCAGTGTTCAAAAGTATGGGGCTCTGATCCCGTGAACAACAAAAAAAAAATGCAAAGTTGTCGCTATACGGCGCATATTTTTATGAAAGAAGACACTGATTTCTTCATTAATTCAAGTCTAAGAATACAATTTCAAATTTACTTCCTTCACAGAACCTTCTAAGCCAGTGTTTCCCAAAGTGGGCGATAACTCCTTGTGGGCGCTGCAGGTATCAAGGGGGGCGGTAAGAGACCCAGAAAGAAAATGGGGGCGTTGTGTAGAGGCCTGGGGGTTATTTGTAATTTTATTTAGCTAAGAGGCCTCTTAGACAACGACTACATGAGCTCTCGACTCTCAACAACAACTTGTGAACATCAACTAATACATATACATAAATAAAAATGAATCGCCAAAATGTACATATGTACGCTCATAACTCACTAACGCCTGGACCAATTTGGCCAATTCTTTTTCTTAAATGTTCGTTGAAGTTCAAAGATGGTTTTTACGACCGCACGCACGCATTCTTCTTTGGATGAGGATGGTGATTACACCAGATCAAATTGACGAAATCATTTCAGCGGAAATTCCTGATTCAGAGATAGATCCAGAATTATACGAAGTGATGAAAACCAATATGGTTCATGGACTTTGGGAACCTTACAATCCCACTTTGGTTTGTATGTCTGACAATAAATGCACGAAACACTACTCATGTGCTTTTTCAATAAATGAAGTAATAACTAGCGTGCTTCATAAACCGGCCCCAGATATTATCCGAAAAATTCCTTTGAGTAATAATTCTGTGCAAAGCCGAATTGATGAAATGGCTGAAAACATTGAAGAATCATTGTACGGTCACCTGAGGTCAAGTCAATTTTCAATTCAGCTGGATGAGTCCACTTTACCAACTAATGAAGTATTGTTGTTGTCTTACGTGAGTTTTATTAAAGATGAGAAAATATGTGAAGAACTATTATTTGATAGAAATTTAGAGACCGATACAAAAGGCGAAACCATATTCAATATATTGGAAAAGTTTTGTGATCAGAAAGAAATTCCTTTGAAAAATATTATTTCCGTTGCTACGGATGGCGCTCCGGCTATGACAGGGTGCCATAAAGGCTTCATGGTGTATTTAAAAAATAAAATTCCAAATGTCCTTGGTGTACATTGCGTTATTCATAGACAACATTAAGTTGCTAGAAACTTAAGTGAAAAACTATTTCAATCACTATAATATGTCATCAAAGCTGTCAATAAAAAGCTCTTTGAATGATAGATTATTTCATCAGCTTTGTGTTACTAATGACAAGGATTTCAAGACAAGCTCATAACATCAAAGAATGATATAGCTTACATGACAGACCTGTATAAATTGTTCAACGTTCATAAAAATCAATTCCAACAAGTAAGGAAGGGCTAAGTTCGAGTGTCACCGAACATTTTATACTCTCGCATGGTAAAGTGATAATCAGCGAGATTTCATTATTCGTCATTTAAATATTTTTCAAATACCGTATTTTTGTAAAGTTTTATTCCGCTATCATCATTGGTTTCCTAATGTTTATACTCGTATTATACAGAGAAGGCATCAGATGGAAATTCAAAATAGCTTTATATTAGGAAGAAGGCGTGGTTGTGAACCGATTTCACCCATATTTCGTACATGTCATCAGGGTGTTAAGAAAACATTATATACCGAATTTCATTGAAATCGGTCTAGTAGTTCCTGAGATATGGTTCTTGGTCCATAAGTGGGCGGCGCCACGCCCATTTTCAATTTTTAAAAAAAGCCTGGTGCAGCTTCCTTCTGCCACTTCTTCCGTAAAATTTAGTGTTTCTGACGTTTTTTATGAGTCGGTTAACGCACTTTTAGTGATTTTCAACATAACCTTTGTATGGGAGGTGGGCGTGGTTATTATCCGATTTCTTCCATTTTTTTGAACTGTATATGGAAATGCCTTGAAAAAACGGCTCTGTAGAGTTTGGTTGACATAGCTATAGTAGTTTCCGAGATATGTACAAAAACTTAGTAGTAGGGGGCAGGGCCACGCCACTTTTCCAAAACAATTGGGTCCAAATATGCCCCTCCCTAATGCGATCCTTTGTGCCAAATTTCACTTTAATATCTTTATTTATGGCGGATTATGACACTTTATAGGTTTTCGGTTTCCGCCATTTTGTGGGCGTGGCAGTGGGTCGATTTGGCCCATCTTCGAACTTAACCTTCTTATGGAGCCAAGGAATACGTGTACCAAGTTTCATCATGATATCTCAATTTTACTCAAGTTACAGCTTGCACTTGACGGACGGACGGACGGACAGACGGACGGACAGACGGACGGACAGACGGACGGACAGACAGACATCCGGATTTCGACTCTACTCGTCGCCCTGATCACTTTGTTATATATAACCCTATATCTGACTCTTTTAGTTTTAGGACTTACAAACAACCGTTATGTGAACAAAACTATAATACTCTCGTTAGCAACATTGTTGCGAGAGTATAAAATCTTGCAATTGTACCCTGGATTGTGGTCAATCGTTCAACGATTCTTGATAGCATTCCCATCGTCATATTTGTGTGAACGTTGATTCAGTGCTGTGACAACACTGCTTACTAAAAATAGAAATCGTTTGCTTGTTACCGAACGTGGCGACTTGCGACTGTTCTTGAGTAAATTGGAACCTGATAGTAACAAAATTATTAAACAGCATCAGATTCACCCTTCACATTAGCTTTTATATATGGATCGATTATTTTAGTTTTATTTTTAATAAAATATTTTCTGTTTTAATACTATAAAGTTGTGTTTCAATAATCATTATTTTTGGCAGGTGGAGCCCGTAAGAGTTAACTTGAGACCTAAGCGCCGTTGTATGTTACCTTCTGCGCTTAGGTTTCAAGTTGCTGGTTATAGTAAAAGTTTCGTTTAGAATTCTCCGTTAATATACATATATAGGTCACAATAATTAATTTGAAGTTGTAGTGGTTTTTCAATAGGTGAAATGGGGGCGCTAAAAAATATTTATTCTCAAAGTGGGCGGTAGAAAAAAATAAGTTTGGGAACCACTGTTCTAAGCGAACAGACTGCGCCGTATAGCGACATCTTTGCATTTTTTTTTGCTGTTCATGGGATCAGAGTTCCCATACTTTTGAACACTGATTCTAATGTAAAATTTAACGAGGAATCGAATGGCAAAGAAAAAGGTTGCAATGTAGGCTTGCGGAGTTAAGATGATGCAAGACAAACCACTAATTGACAAGGCATACTATACGAGAGCCAAAAATGGGGGTTTTATTTCTACAGCTGCTACATACCGCCAAGTATACCACATGCTGAATATGAAAAAATACTTGACGACTTGGTAAAGGATGCGATGACAACTACACCTAATACAATTACAGGTGACTTTTATGCCTGGGCGCTAGAATGGGGCAGCAAAAATACAAATTTGAGAGGTAGCGCATAACTTAAAGCATTTGCTGTTCTGGACGTAGTACTGCTTAATACAGGAAGACAAAATACCTTCGAGAAGAATGGGCGTGGCTTCATTATCGATATATTTCTCGCCAGCAGAGTGCTATATTTATACATAGACTGGCGGATATGCGACATATAGTATATACCCAAAGTGAGCATGTGGCTATAATGTTAAGTATCAGCAAGAGCATGCAACAGCGAAATGTTTGCCACCAAAAGGTGCAGTCCAAGGGGTGGAGAATTGAAACCCTAGATGAGGAGCTTTTAAGTTAATGCTGGATGGAAACATAAACGGATGTGATGACATTAACCAACAGGCTAAATTGTTGGTGCAACTATGCCGCTATGAATAAAACGAGGACAGCCGCACAGAGAAAGCCAGCTTATTGGTGGAATCGAGAAATCGAATCTCTGAGAAGTGATAGTCACAAAGCGAGGCGCCGTTTTCAACGAAGCATAGGCAGCTTAGATTGTGACAGCTTGCGAGAATTCAGAAAGAAACGCAACGACTTAAAAAAGGCAATTAAAGAGAGCAAAATGATATGTTTCAAAGAATTATGGGAAAAAGTGGACGAAAATCCGTGAGGCGCAGCGTATAGGATTGTAATGTCAAGGATTAAAGGTGACAAATGTCAAGCGCCTACATGCCCTTCATTACTCAGAAATGTTGTGAAACCCTTTTCCCTCACCAAAACCAAGAAGAAGGAAATTTTTATCGCGACGAAGTCGTAAATGCGCCAGAAATCACTGAGCAGGAAGTTGTTCAAGCTGCTGAGTGCTTTGAAAATAGCAAAGCAGCAGGATTTGATGGTATTCCGAATTGGGCTGTTAAAATTGCGATCAGCTATCATCCACATCCATTTTCGGATTTGTACACACGTTGCCTTCATGAAGGAGTGTTTCCAAAAAATTGGAAAGTACAACGGCTGGTACTCCTACAGAAGCCAAACAAGCCGGCAGGAGAACCAAGCTTCTATCGACCGCTCTGATCTGGGCAAAATCCTGGAGCGGATAATCTGTACCCGTCTAGAAAATCATTTAGAAGGAGATGGTGGTCTCTCTGATAACCAATATGGCTTTGATGCAATCAAGAGGTTACAGCAGAAGAGGCTATTGAAGGGGGCCGTCGCCCCGGGCGCAACGTCGTGGGGGCAGCAAAACGATCTTCGCTAGATCGTTTCGAAAATTCGAGAATTATTTTCTTGCAGTTGTGGGTTGTTGGTTTTCTGAGGAAAGATAAGTACGCAGAAAGCAGTTTTTTTTTATTTGACAACTTTACTACTTATTTATTGAATCTACCCTGCTTAAGAGCCTAACAATAAGTTTTCGAATCTTAAACTACTCACTTAATTTACACCCTACATGGGTGATTATTTTTTAAACTGGGCCTAAAATATATTACGTCTGGGCTGGTAAGTCCATTCTACGTAATCTTGAGCTCCTGTTCACATGCAATAACGATCTTGCTAGTTGGTTTGGGTGAACCGAAAGTTTCAATGCATATTTCGCGCTTCGTTGCTCTATTTTAGTTCGTACGTCTGGAATTCTTAAGTCGCGTTGGATGTTCTCATTTCGGATATACCACGGTGCTCCGGTGATTATACCAAGAATTTTTGAATGCGCACGACGAAGAATTCCGATGTTGCTGCTACTCGCGTTGCCCCACAGCTCACACCTATAGGTCTAGATTGGTTTTAAAACTGTGTTGTATATAATGACTTTATACTCCAGACTCAGGGCTCAGCGAGAGTTAATAAGCCAGTACAAAGAACATGCCTTTAACTTAAGGTAAGTTCTTTTAGCCTCTATGTGGTTTCGCCAAGTAAGTCGCCTATCCAGATGGGCCCCTAGGTAAGTAACATGATTGCTTTGTGGTATTTATACGTTGTTCAGTGTCAAAGGCGAACAGCTGCTCTTGTTTAGGGTAAATGTAACGTGCTTACATTTTTGCTCGTTAACCTTTATCCTCCAGTTTGCGAGCCAGTTGGCCACAGCTTCAATATGATTTTCTAGGAGCGCATTTGCATGAATTGGGCACTTGGAGTGGCTGATTATTGCAGTGTCATCGGCAAAAGTAGACATAGTCAAGCGGTCGTTTACCGGGATATCTGAAGTGTATAAAACATGTAACATTGGGCCAAGAACACTGCCTTGTGGTACACCAGCTTCAATCGTTTGGGCTTCAGATGTAGTGGTGTTACATCGAACTACAAAATTTCGATCATAGAGGTAGGACTTAAACAGTTCGTGGGTGTTTTGCGTTAGTAGCATTTTTATTTTGTGCATAAGATCATCTAACCATACTCGATCAAAAGCCTGCGCGACATCAAGAAATATTGCAGAACAATATTCCCGTTTTTCAAAAGCTGTTCGAATTTCAGATGTGATCCTATGTACTTGCTCGATCGTTCCATGTTTTTCCCTGAAGCCAAATTGGTGAAATGGTATTAAGTTCTGGATTTGAAGATGTGGCTTAATGCGGAGCATAAGAAGTCTTTCAAATAATTTCGACATGCACGATAACATGCTGATGGTCCTATAGAAGGATGGCTGCGTTTCGTCCTTTACCGGCTTAGGTATCATCGCTGTAGTTGACTTTTTCCATTCTTGAGGAAAGTGAGCTTGTTTTGTGATTGCATTGAAAAACATACAGATGCAGATTATAGCACAATTTGCTAGCTCAATAATCATTTTTGGAGTAATTAAGTCGTGCCCAGGAACTTTTTTTGGCTCCAATTTCTCCATAATTATTTTTGATATCTCTCTTCATCTCTTCAGGTACGAATTTCACTGGCTCAGATTCCATCAAATAGGGTACGGTTGGAAGTGTAAAGTCATTAGTTTCTGGGTTTGGCTGGAAGACATTTTTTAGATGAGCAGCCAAGGTTGCTGACTTTTCTGCATCACTCCGAGCCCATTTGCCATTATTGTCACGTATTGGCATTTCACACTCTATTGGCGCACTTAGGGTTTGATGTGCTTTCCACAACGGGTGTTTTGTACTAGTCGGTGACAGATTTTGAATATACTGGTACTGCGCACGCTGTTCCAAGCTTCTGAGGGCTCTCGTCAGTGCATGTGTGGCCGCTTTCAACAGTTGTTTTGAGGCTGGTGATCTATGAACCTGCCTCTCTCTTCGTAGGCGTCGTTTTTGTAATACTAGTATTTCAATTTCCCTATTAGTTAAGCTATGCTTTTTGTTTTCCATATAACCTTTTTGAGGAGTTGAAATTTTGGCGGCTGTTATAATGGTTGATTCGAATGCTGCAATGGTGTTTTCAATATCGACCGGAGTATCTAAATTTGGTTCTAACTGTGTGCTGATGTATTTTTTGTACTTTAACCAGTTTGTAGCTTTTAATGTGAGCATATAGGGTAACTCTTTATAGCGTGACTGATGCCGCAAAGTGAAGAGAACTGGTGAGTGGTCTGATGAGAGATCTGCTCTTGTTTCTGCAGTAATAAGGCTGTGAGGAACTTTCCTAGTTACTGCGAAGTCAATTAAATCTGGCAGCTTTTTCGGGTCTGCCTGCCAATATGTAGGCTTTCCAGGAGACACGAAGTCCAGTTTGTTTCTTTTACATATAAGGGCGTTATATAATTGCTTGCCTTTAGGGTTACATAACCGGGAACCCCAGTGAGGGTGTGTTGCATTATAATCACCTGCAGCAAGAAAGCACTCTCCCAGCGAGCTGAAGAAATCTATAAATTGCTTTTCTGTAATCGTGAAACGTGGGGGACAATAAACGGCGGACAAAGTAATGTCACCTTGCTTTGTCTGCACGCATATTGATGTTGCTTGCAGATAATTCTCAGCAGTTTCAGTTAAAGAATGGTGTTTAATGCGACTTCTGATTAAGATACCAGTTCCACCATGCCTTTCCATCTGGATGATTCGTACAATAGAAGGTATATCCCGATACATTAAAGTTATATTTATTGGTTAGATGAGTTTCTGCAAGAAGCATTATATCAATTTCCTTGTCGTTGAGAAATCTTGACAGCTCTAGTTTATGGCGATGTATACCATTTGCATTCCATAAAACAATTTTAAGCGAGCTCATTATTCTGAACTTAGCAAGCGGTTGCAGCAGTGTGTTTTGCTTTCGCATAAGTTCTTGCATTGTGTTCTGCGTGAATGTTATGAAGTTCATCATGCTATGTTGCATTGACGCTATCATTGCTTCGATATTCGATTGACTACCGGATTGAACGTGGGGCTGTTGTCCTTGCGGCTCAATAAGACTCGCTGTTATTGTGGTTGTGGGTTTTCCTAGGCCTGATTTTAGGACGTTTGCAAACGATACGCCCGTGACTTTTTTTGATGGAGCTGTCAGCGGATTCACATTGGAGGACACAAAGTTCGGTACATTATGATTGCGTTCGGAGACTACACGTTGGTTGATCCGATTTTTTAGCTCCTTGTAGACTGGACATCCTCTGTAGTTGGCTGTGTTGTTTCCACCGCAGTTTCCATACTTTTTGGCATTTGGGTCTTTTTTGTTTGACGTGCAAGTGGCAGAATCATGCAACTCTCCACAAGCTACACACACTGCGCGAAGTGTGCAGTAAGACCTGGTGTGACCATACTCTTGGCAATTGGTGCATTGTACAGGGCCGTTTCTTTTATGCGGTTCCTCCACAGTGATCCTACGATGCAGCAAATATTGAAGATTGTAAATGGGGTGAACACAATTTTTTCCAAGTTGTTTGTTTTCTGGTTCTAGCTCAACTTTGAACATAGGCTGTGGAATTTTGTTTTTATTAAAAATATTTGCAACATTTTTGGTGTTAAAAGCCGTGATCTTTAAGTGCTTCGTGGATTTCCATTGGTTCAACACTTGGCTCAATACCTTTAATAACAACTTACAGGCCTCTCGCACTTTTAAGTTGATAAGTGTAAAATTTAATCTGTTTCTCATTTAGGTATTTGGACAATGTACGAAAGTTCTGTTCGGAGTATATTTGCACTTTCGTTTCTCGAATGTTTCCCTTCGACAGCGGAACTATATGAAAGTTATTATTGCCGATAAGTTCAGTAAATATTTTAACAAGAGCGCCAGAGTTTTCCTCTCTTACGTATATTGGCGGTGGTTTAGTGTTAGTGACCTTTGTAAGACTTTCAGGAGTTTTGTTACTCTCACCGTCAACGTTGTCACTTAAAAGCGCAACTCGATTTGTGCTTGATGGCTCAGATGCATTTCCACGGTTTATTTTTTGCTTTTTGCGTTTGTTGAGTTTTGCGGACTAAGCTTACGCTTGATGGTAATGTATCGATCCATTCCGGTCTGTATAGCCACTTTTTTAGGTGTTTGGGTTTTCTTATCTTGCGCTTTGCTTTTGTTGCCGGAGTCAGAACATGCACCGACCTTAACTTGTACAACATCATCAGGCATAACGAGCTCTGAAGTTGGAATCGTTGACATTGAGCAAGATCGGACTTTTAAATTTGTAGGGGGTTGAAGGGTGGACGATGAGTTAGATTTTACGCTTTCACTGTCACTCTGAGACCTGATGGAAAAGTATGCATTGTTGCGCTGGACGGAGAGCCGGCGTGCATCTTGTTCTCGTTGTCTCTGGGCACGGATATCGCTTTGGCTCATGATGTTATCATTTAATATGTTTTTTTATTTTTTATTTTTATTTTTTATTTTTTATTTTTTTTTTACACTTTACGTGCAGTGTTTGTTTATGTTTAACGTTCACAGGTTACGTTAAGTTATATGAACTGCCTTATCAACTGCTTTACCGACTGTAAATGTAGAAATGATCCTGACCACTTACAACTCTGCGTAGACAGATGGTTTGCCGTGTGACAGAAACAGCTGATAAGCACTTCAGATATGCGAAGGAGAATTTTTCCGCAAAAATTAATTGAGTGTTTTTTTGTTTTTTTTTTTGTTTTATAATTGTAAGTTTTTACAATCAAACATTTATGGATTCCAAACACCAATGCACCAAGCAAATTGTTGTACACGAGGTGCCAACGATGATGAGGATCTCCAGCGAATCTGCCTGCAAGCTTTCACAGCCTGGAATTCACGTAAGTTAACACAAATTGAGGAGCACACTCGATTGTTGACCGTACACTTTGACCGTTGTTTCTCAAAAGAAGAAGAAACAATTGTTGATTTGATGTTTCTTCGCAAAACCAGGTTTGCCATATTCACATTTTTTTGAAAAAAAGTATCAAAAATTAGTACTAGATTTCTTGAGAGCTGCTTCCTAGCACAAGTAAATTTATCGCAGGAAAGTTTCTTGACCGTTTCTTAAGCGTTTTTTTATATGAAGTTTTTACGTTTCTTGAGAGCTGCGTACTAAGCTATAGGGCAAACTGTAAGAGCGACACATTGCGACAAAAAAACAGTATCTTTATTTTTGCTCTGTCGTCGCTACGTGTCACTCTCACAGTTACCCTATGCTTTGAATGCAACAAATACTTTTATTTCTCCAAATTTTCAAAAATGGCATTTAAAAACTCCAATTCGGGCAAAAATTCCTGCAAATTGAGTCAAAAGTGTACAAGATATAGGGCGAAATTGGGTTTTTTCTATGGCTTTTAATTTCATGTCTTGTAAATTTACTATCAATTTCCTCAAAACCCGTATTGTGAGAATTTTGGAACTTCAGATTTGCGTGGCTTCTAGTTCCTAAATTTTATATACTTAATATCGAAGATATTTTGTAAAAATTCACTTTTGATCGAACCACCTCATGAAACTTGTAGGTAGGTAGATAAAGGGGGGCGGCAAAACATCCTTGGCCCTGGGCGCCCGAAGTTGCAGCTACGCCACTGTATTTGAAATAATGATATCTCAATAATCACTGTAGATGTTAAGATGATCTGCCAGTTAACATAAAGTAGAGCACATTGTAGTTAAAATCTTGGATAATTGGATTAATATTAGAATAATACCATATTAAATAAGTAAGTATTATATTAGATAATATATTGTGGGCAAAACTTTTTTTTTTTACCTTCTTGGTATTTAGTATACGATTATCTTTCTGAATAAACGAAATTACTGAACAAAGAAGTTCCATTAAATTTCTGGTGCCGAAACCTTCAGAATATTGGAAAAGGTCTTCGGTTAAAATTGTTTGTCGCAAGAGGGTCGAGAAGGCGTTGACGGCGAACCACGTCTTGCACGGCCATCAGCATCAAGTGATAATCAACACGTCAATAAAATAAAAGAATTGATGCTTGCCAATCGACTATTAACAGTTAGAGATCTTAATGGCACTGTTGGAATATGGGAAAGGATCAATGAAAATCTATTTGAAAGATCATTTGGGCCTAAGAAAAGTGAAAGCACGATTGGTTCCAAAATCACTAAATTTTTTAAAAAACAGTGTCGCACTAACGTCTGCAAAACAATGCTTTCCGTCTACCAGGATGATATGAAAAGTATTATTACTGACGACGAGTTTTCGATCCTAAATCCTTCCTAAAGTCGGATTCCACGACCCCTATTGCTCCAATACAATTATAAATTGGAAGTTTTTTTGAGCCTATACATCCTGAATACAAAAGTCGAATATATTGAAGGGGGTAATTCCTCGGGAATTACTATCTCGAAGAAATTTTCAGGATTAATAAAATATATAGAAAGTCACCTTGCTTACTGATAAATGTACCGTTAAAGTAAACAGAATATACAGGGTTTGTCCGGAAAGTAATAGGACTGATTTGCTTCCGCCGCGATTGTACATCGGAGCGTTCGTGCACCAGCTGGATTCGGTAGAGGGCGGTCCTAGCTAACGAATGAGTGGCTAGTCAGTTGTCTCCGAGCACCCGGAGAGTCAGGACAAACATTTTCGCGCGACGTGTTTATGTGAGTGGTGTAAGCAGCGTTCGTTAGAGCAGAGGTACGGGATTAAATTCTGTGTGAAACTCGGTAAATCTTCGACAGAGACCTTTGATATGATCAAGCAGGCTTATCCAGATGTTGCTTTAGCAAGAAGTGGTGTGTTTCAGTTGTACAGGCCTTTTTGGAGGGCCGGGAAGAGGTCGCTGATGAATAAGCAAATCCAAAGTGAAAACGATGCCTATTGTCTTTTCTGACGTCAAGGGCATTGTCCACTATGAATGTGTTCCTCCTGTATAATCCGTCAGCGCCAAGTTTTACGTGGAAAAAGAAGTCAGAAGAAGAAAAGAAGTCAGTCGGGTCCGACAAGATATCGCAGCAGATTGGAAGTTACACCACGCTACCTAACCTAGACCGGCATCCCAACGCCTCCGCAGCCGCCCTACATGCATATACTCTCAAGGCTATTCCGGAGAATGCCTTCCGCGACACCTTCAATGCTTGGTAACACTGCATCGACGCCAAAAGGGAATATTTTGAAAGTTTTTAAAGAATTGTAACGATTAGTTCAATACATTTTTTTAAATCGACTCAGCCCTATTACTTTCCGGACAAAGAAAGAACAACCAAAAAATTAAGTGACAGCGCAGCCACAATGCTGAAATTCACAACAACTGTCACTGAGAGCACAGAAAAAGCCAACATCAACCCAGTGACCCAGTAAAAACGAACGAGAAATCTAAATTAATTAACCTTAGGCGAACAAACTGCTGCGGGCGGAGCGATAAATGCATATGCATGCGCGATGGCGGAGCAATCGGAAGTGGTAAGTGCAAGGAGCATAGAGGCGGTGCGGGAAGAGAGGAAGGTTGGACGCAAAACAACCAAAATGCATTCCCGCAAATATGCAACGGTTTTTGCAACGCCGGCTTGAGCAGCTAAGCGTGATTACTCGAATGTGCTGCTGATAATGACCCCGTTATATATTCGCTTACACACACATTCATACATAGGTATACACATGCCATGGCTAAAATACCGGAGCTGCCAAGCCAAATGCAATTACTTTTAGACAGTTGAGGCACATATGCAATCAGCAACAACAATAGCAATACTACAACAACATGCAGCAACACTAACGTTGGCTTAGTGTTGTTGCTGAGCTAAAAATTGCAGCAGCAATGAGCGCATCAAAAATCAATAGCGGGAGGAGGAAATGGTTTCATGATCGCCGGCATCGGTACGCGAGAGTAAAGACATTAAGTGCACTTTTAACTATACAGTATGTGTGTACGTACATACATACATGGCGAGTCATGTAAATGTTGCCATTTGGCTTGTTGGTATTTGCATTTTGCTAACGAGTTCGATAAACAAGTTTGCATTTAAAAAGTATTTTTGAAAATAGTTGGAGATAAAATAGTAGAAATGATAATATTTTTTTTTGAAAAAACCGATGAAAAATATTAGAAATACACTATTTTTATAAAGATATTAATTTCAAAAAACAGTAGAAGAAATTTTAATATTTAGTGATTTAGAAAACCTTAAAACAATGAAGACTAAATTGTATAATATACTATTTTTATAACCTTGAGTAAGTTTTTTTAAAATAGTAGTATATAAGATGGAGTTATGTGTAGAAGTTCACGCAAGTTTGGAAAGTTCTCTGGTCGCCATTCACTTTGGAGTGGCCAGAAACGATTCTTTTGCATCACGACTTCCGGTCTTTGACCGAGTATCCTCTGAGTAGCCTAAGAACATCCGTTCGAAAGCGAGCTAAAGTGAGATGGCGAAACATCCCCTACATAGGGTTGTGCGCTAGGTTTGGGACTACCATAGCAGTG
Source organism: Bactrocera tryoni (assembly GCF_016617805.1). Classification (NCBI taxonomy): domain Eukaryota; kingdom Metazoa; phylum Arthropoda; class Insecta; order Diptera; family Tephritidae; genus Bactrocera; species Bactrocera tryoni. The sequence continues at coordinate 54,983,667 of NC_052501.1, read as the reverse complement.
CAACATACCGTGTGAGGCAGACGTGTTTTTTTGCGATCCTAAAACTTTGTATACATATATCCAGTTTTTTTGTTGTGAAAAATAGTGGTTGTTCGAGTAAAACATCCCAGATAGTGAACCACATGTGTGGATACCAAATCTAGAGAAAAAGATAAGTACACATTGATTTTTTAATAACACAAATTGCATTTGCACTTACCTTTCCTTTTTTGGGCAAAATTTGGCAAATATAGCCTTTTTCCCTCTCAATAACGTGCATTTAATAATTTTTTGTTCTGCGGTTTTTTGTGTTGATCGATCAGCTGTTCCCCTCCTCGTGTTTTCGTTTTCCTTTTCGTTTGCAAATTACCAACCATCGAAAACACAAATCAGCTGTTTTTTCTTTTGGTTTTGGCGTTGCCAACTGTGGCAACCCTAGTGAGTGATGACAACTGGCAGCACCACCGATGCGAATGGAAAACATTATACTTTTATTCATCATGCAATATTTTTAATAAAAATTTCTTTATCGATTTTTTTAATTATTTTACTTAAACATGTTAATGTGAAAAACAAATTGAAATGCATTGGTTTTAAACACTTTGTCAAAAACCATCTTTTTTATAAGAAATACTATTATAGTATTTTTATTCGAAAAAGGCATTAGTTCAAATTTCTTTACCAACAAATATTTTTGGATCTTTTTCAAATTAATTTTAACCTTTGATTATTTATATTCATAATGTATTGTTTTTAAAGATTGCCTTTAAAAATCTTATGATATTTTCCAAATACCTTTTACTTCTTTTTATATTTATACACTTATATTTATATGTGAAGAATTGCTATATACGATGGTTTAGCATTTTATCGTTTTTTAAGTATTTGTTTTAGATATTCATCTTAAAAAAAATTATGAACTTATTCCAAATATCTTTTATTTCTGTTAAAATGTATATATTTAGATTTAGATGTGAAATTTTCTTATATATGATGATTAGGGTTATCATCGATTTTTAAATTTATTATCGTATTAAAAATTTGCTGTATTGTTTATCTAAAATATAATCTTTAATTGTAATGTTATTGGTTTCTTTGTGACGATGTTTGCAATAACATATTATATACTTTTTAATTTATGTTTTAGAAATTTTTCGCTATAAAAAATTTTCAATGGTAATATTACTGCTTTTGTCAATGTGTGCAATAATTGATAATTATCTATATCTTTTTGAAAAAGTGTTATCGATAAGTATTTATCTATTTTGACTATACATGTACAAACGAATTATTGTCAACATTTTTGTAATTCGTCGATAACTTCAGCAAATTATCTTTTCGATAATTGTAATGAGCTCGCATAATCGATGAATTTGTGTTAAAAATTTGTATCGATGTTTGTGGTTATTCACAAAAGACTTACATTTTATAATAAGCTCGATGTTAAAAGCGTTTTGGCCTGTCGGTATTCAATAAAGAGTTTTAGTTAATATAAAAATAAATTTTTTTTAATTGATCTTCTTTGTAACTTTCATAATCCCATTGTATTTTTTATATATATAATATTTCTTGCCTATTGATTGTACTTAATTACTTTCATTAGAAAATTATCGGTATATACTTATTTAACATTTGCTGTGTCAATTCTCAAGTCATTTATTTGCCTACTCTCTGCTCTTTTAAAATCCACATGTACACACATAAATATTATGTATTCTATCCGATACTCAAATATGCCTAAAGAATCCCTCATAATATTTGTACCATATCATCATCATTCTGTTTATCAGCATTTGTACCAAAAAAGTATTTATTTCTTCATACGAATTCCCTCTCAGTGGAGATAAAATATTTTTTAGAAGACTATGATTTCTGAAATCTTTTGAATTAGGCATTATTCATTTTACTAAAATTCAATTTAACTCAACACAGAATTAATTTGTGGAAAATTGAATTATTTAACAGTTTTCTTGCAAATAATTTTCAGGAATTTACACACACAATCATATTTTACATTCACCGATGTTGAATACTAAAAATGTAAAATTCTACGAGTTGTAAAATTTGATTGAAAACTCATATCAGTTAGCTGTTGGCGTGTAACAATTGAGTGTTAACCTTTTTGTGCCGTATTAGGTACAATAGACCTTGTTAAACATCAAATTAAAAAAGAAGCGTAAATAGGTATACAGCGCAACAAAAACCAAAAATTTTATTTATTAGTAGCATATATTTCGAAAATATTTGCACTAATGCGAAAATGAGTAGAGTTGCCACCTAATGATTTGTTAAGAAAAATTAAATAAAAACTGCTAAATAGTAAAAAGGGAAAAATGAATTAAAGAGAATGAGAAGGTGGATATATGACATGTATTAAAAATTATAAATCTGAAAAGTATTTTAAATTTTTATAACGGTTTTTTCTTTGCTTACGCCTCTTAAATAATAAATATTTGTTTTTATTTAAAGTTAATTTTTTTCATTCAAATTAACATCTACAAGGACATTTTTTATTTTATTTGTATAGCTGTACACAAAGTACAGCTGACTTGAAAGCTTAAAGCACAAAGTAGCAAGAATTCAAAATTTCTGACAGATAATTAATTGAAATGCAATAAAATTAAATTTTGTATATCTTGTTGTTGTTATTTTCAGTTTTTGAAATTGGCGTATGTGTGTTGTTGTTATTTTCCATATCAGCTACCAAAAATACTAGACTTTTATCGCACTTAACCATACATACCGTATTTTCAGCTTCACTTCAAATTTCACTCATATTTCCATATCAATTTCTAGTTTTTAATTTAATTTTAACTCAATATACTTCCATTTTAGCACAGCACCAATAAACAGTGTTCCGTTTTCTACTATTGCCAAGTTGAAAATAAATTTAAAAAACTCTGTTCAGCCTGTCCTTTCGGGGCTTAAACAACAGGCTGAGAGTGTGTGGATATTTAAATTTGCCATCAACAAGTTATATTGTCAATATTGTTGTTATCTTTGTATCTCGTTTTACTGCTCATAATGTGAGTTACAACAACCCAAATGTGCGCTTTAGTAGCAATCAGCTGTGTAAGGTAATCAGCCGATGAGTTAGTTGGTCCGGCAATGAAGCGGTGCGACGTCTAGCAGTGGTTCCCAAATGCAAACGCCATCATCAACAACAACGCGGCGAACGGGCGTAAGTATTTTCTCTTTTGTAAATACAATTTTTAACTTTTTTTGCATGTTGGTGTAATGTGTACTTTTAATATTTTTTTCTGCACAATTGGCGTAGATTTCAAGCCTGAAATTTAAAACTAGTATTGGATATGTATTTGTGTAGGTTCCTATGTACTACAGTGTGTTAGCTTAAACGTAAGCCATTTTGTAATCAATTTATTTAACTTAAATTTTCAATTTATTCATCTCGATTTTAAAATAAGAAAAATCGGAATCCCGAAAATTTTCAGAATTTTTTATATAATCAATTAATCTAATTCGAAATTTTGGGATTTAAAATAAGAAATATCGGAAACCCGAAATTTTGGGATATAAATATAAAAGAAATCGCGATCCCAGAAACTCTTAGAATTTATATAACGAAATCAATTTATTTAACTCGAATTTTCGAAATTTTAATAAAAAGGAAATGCATTATGCATTCAATACTTCTACAATTTTGCGAAAAGATATATGCGAAATATTTTAAATTTGCGCAAAATATTTTAATAATACTAATCCCGAAATCCGTATTTAGCTTTATAACATTTATTCAGCAACAATCTGAATTTGGCTTGCGCAGTCACACTCCACCAACACGCCGTCAGAGAGATTATTGCTGTCTGTGCGGAGTCGAAAGACGGTTACCGAATGACACCTGATGAACGACTTTTTTCACATCTTTTTTATTGTACAAAGTGCTCATAGTATTTAAGTATATATTTATACTAGCAGACCCGGCCACGCGTTGCTGTGGCTGAGTGATTCAAGAAGGATTTGAAAGACAAAATTTAATACAAATTAACATAATATTTTTATAATATAATGTATTTAATAAATACTTTGAATATTTTTACTTGATATGTATACTCTAAATGTCTTTAATCGTAATAAATCACAATTAATGCTCAATGAGGCGCCAATCGATGTACAATATTTTTGGTCAATCGGTCCTTTGTTAATACAAATAAACTTGATGGTCTTCCTACTCGTGAACACGCCAGGTATAATTGCCCATGGGAGAAACAAGGATTTTCCAAGTCTAATCCGCAAATATCCGGATGGAGTCATGTGTAGAAGTTCACGCAAGTGAGGAAAGTTCTCTGATCGCCATTCACTTGGGAGTGGCCAGAAACGATTCTTTTACACATGGCTCAAGCAGCTCACTACTTCCGGTCTTTGACCAAGTATCCTCTGGGTAGTCTAAGAACATCCGTTTGAAGGCGAGCTAAAGTGAGAAGGCGAAACATCCCCTCCGCAGGGTTGTGCGCTGAATTTGGGACCCGCCACGTAAAAAAATTCTACCAATGAAAATTAGCAATCAGCCTCGGATGAGAGACCCCCCTTTTGATGACGACCATGGCAAACGAAATAAGGACTACGAATTGAGGGCATGCCCCTGGAATGTCCGGTCCCTTAATTGGGAAGGTGCCGCTGCCCAGCTGGTTGATGTCCTCGTAAAAACAAAGGCCGACATCACCGCCGTCCAAGAGATGCGATGGACGGGACAAGGACAGAGACGAGTATGTCCTTGTGACATTTACTACAGTGACCATATAAAGGAGCGCAAGTCTGGTGTAGGATTCGTGGTGGGAGAGAGACTCCGTCGCTGAGTACTATCATTCACTGCGGTGAATGAACGTCTAGCCACAATCCGCATCAAAGCGAGGTTTTTCAACATATCACTGATTTGCGCCCACGCCCCGACGGAAGAGAGGGACGATGTGACCAAAGATGCCTTTTATGAGTGCTTGGAGCGCACTTATAAAGGCTGCAACCGCCACGATGTCAAAATCGTGCTTGGCGACTTTAACGCCAGGGTGGGCAAAGAAGGTATCTTTGGCACTACGGTCGGTAAATTCAGCCTCCACGGCGAAACATCCCCAAATGGGATGAGGCTAATCGACTTCGCCGGGGCCCGAAATATGGTTATCTGTAGTACTAGATTCCAGCATAAAAAGATTCATCAAGCTACCTGGCTGTCTCCGGATCGAAAAATTACCAACCAGATCGATCATGTTGTGATAGACGGAAGACACGTCTCCAGTGTTTTAGATGTGCGTGCGCTCCGAGGTCCTAACATCGACTCAGATCACTATCTTGTTGCAGTTAAGATTCGCACCCGCATCTGTGCTGCAAAAAACGCACGCCACCAAACAAAAGGAAGGTTTGACGTCGAGAAGCTGCAATCACAACAGACAGCCGAACGATTTTCTACTCGGCTTGCACTCCTGCTCTCTGAGAGCACTCGTCAACAACTCGGTATAAGGGAACTGTGGGACGGCATTTCAAACTGCTTACGTATAGCTGCAACCGAAACCATTGGTTTTCGGAAAGTGCAAAAGAACAGCTGGTACGACGAGGAGTGCCGTGTCGCAGCGGAGAGAAAACAGGCTGCCTACCTCGCAACGTTACGATCGACCACTACACGTGCGGGATGGGATAGATACCGAGAGTTGAAGAGGAAAGCGAGACGCATTTGTAGACAGAAGAAGAAAGAGGCCGAAATGCGTGAGTACGAAGAGCTTGATAAGCTGGCCGACAGGGGTAATGCTCGAAAATTCTACGAAAAAATGCGGCGGCTTACAGAAGGTTCCAAGACCAGAGCATACTCTTGTAGAACCCCCAAAGGTGATCTAGTCACTGATGCCCAGAGCATACTTAAATTATGGAGGGAACACTTCTCCAGCCTGCTGAATGGCAGTGAACGCACAACACAAGGGGAAGGAGAACCCGATTCCCCAATCGATGACGATGGAGCAGACGTTCCATTACCCGACCATGAAGAAGTTCGAATAGCAATTGCCCGCCTGAAGAACAACAAAGCGGCAGGGGCCGACGGATTGCCGGCCGAGCTATTCAAACACGGCGGCGAGGAACTGATAAAGAGCATGCATCAGCTTCTTTGCAAAATATGGTCGAACGAAAGCATGCCCAACGATTGGAATTTAAGTGTGCTATGCCCAATCCATAAAAATGGAGACCCAACAATCTGCGCCAACTACCGTGGGATTAGCCTCCTCAACATCGCATATGAGGTTCTATCGAGCGTATTGTGTGAAAGATTAAAGCCCACCGTCAACAAACTGATTGGACCTTATCAGTGTGGCTTTAGACCTAGAAAATCAACAACCGACCAGATATTCACCATGCGCCAAATCTTGGAAAAAGACCCGTGAAAGGAGAATCGACACACACCACCTCTTCGTCGATTTCAAAGCTGCTTTCGACAGCACGAAAAGGAGCTGCCTTTATGCCGCGATGTCTAAATTTGGTATCCCCGCAAAACTAATACGGCTGTGTAAACTGACGTTGAGTAACACGAAAAGCTCCGTCAGAATCGGGAAGGACCTCTCCGAGCCATTCGATACCAAACGAGGTTTCAGACAAGGCGATTCCCTATCGTGCGACTTTTTCAACCTGCTTCTGGAGAAAATAGTTCGAGCCGCAGAACTAAATAGAGAAGGTACCATCTTCTATAAGAGTGTACAGCTGCTGGCGTATGCCGATGATATTGATATCATCGGCCTCAACACCCGAACGAGGGCAAAACGAAATATCTCCTGTCATCAAATAAACAGTCGTCGCACTCGCGACTTGGCACTCACGTCACTGTTGACAGTCATAACTTTGAAGTTGTAGATAATTTCGTCTATCTTGGAACCAGCGTAAACACCACCAACAATGTCAGCCTAGAAATCCAACGCGGAATAACTCTTGCCAACAGGTGTTACATCGGACAGAGTAGGCAATTGAGAAGCAAAGTCCTCTCTCGACAAACAAAAACCAAACTCTATAAGTCACTTATAATTCCCGTCCTGCTATATGGTGCAGAGGCTTGGGCGATGTCAACAACTGATGAGTCGACGTTGCGAGCTTTCGAGAGAAAAGTTCTGCAAAAGATTTATGGTCCTTTGCGATTTGGCCACGGCGAATATCACATTCTATGGAACGATGAGCTGTACGAGATATATGACGACATTGACATAGTTCAGCGAATTAAAAGACAGCGGCTACGCTGGCTAGGTCATGTTGTCCGAATGGACGGAAACTCTCCAGCTCTGAAAGTATTCGACGCAGTACCCGCCGGGGGAAGCAGAGGAAGAGGAAGACTTCACTCCGTTGGAAGGACCAAGTGGAGAAGGACCTGGCTTCGCTTGGAATATCCAATTGGCGCCACGTAGCGAAAAGAAGAAACGACTGACGCGCTGTTGTTAACTCGGCTATATTTGCGTAAGCGGAGTCTACGCCAATTAAGAAAAAGAAGAATCCGCAAATAGACATTGTTTGGCCTTGAGATTTTTTATAGTCATCGCAAAAGCTAAACGAATGGGAAACTGTAGTCTTTTAAATGATATGGGAGAATCGGATGGTATCATCGGAATACGTGGTTACAAAACAATTTCTCCTTTAAACTTTCCTGTCAAAATAGTTGCTTCAAGAACGTTTCCAGTAATTCTTTTGATCACCACACGTGTGCCGTTGCATAATTTAGGAGGGTCTAAATTACGCAGTAAAATAATCGGTGATCCAATTTTCAATCGTAGATTGTGTGGTGGCATTCCTGATATGTCTAAAGAATCATCGGTAATAATTGTTGTATCTGGTAGTTAATCAGATCAACATCAACATTTCTCGCTGCTAAAATTGCACGATTACTAAACCAGTCATGACTTAAATAGTTATTTAGTATATCTTGGAAAACACTCTCAATCAGTTCATTTTTAGTTTGAACAACAGTACAGAAATTATCCTGCAATCTAATATGTAGAGTATCTTGATGAAATTCTATTTCACCGTTTCCAAGATCCAGTAATTGTTTAGAAAATTCTTGTGCTGTTGAATCATTTTGGAGTTGTACTCGCATGTTTTTTGTCAGACTCAACATTTCGCCATAAAATTGATTGTTTTAGACATGCATTAACTTCATCTGCAAAAGTAGAGCGAGGAATAACTGCCAACGTTTGCCGAAAATCACCAGAGGGTAATAAATTAGTACCACCGAAAATCTGTCACTATTGTTTAAATCCTGCATAGTCCTACTTAATGCTTCCAGTTAATGCTTATGAGCCATAGTACACTCATCTCAAATTATGACCGAAGTCTTCCGTAACACTGCTGCCATTCCGCTTTTTTTTTGATATTACCCATTGCATTTGGATTGTTATGAATATCTAATGATAGCTTGAAAGCAGAATGTGCTATCCGTCCACCATCCAACAAAGTAGCAGCAATGCCTGATAATGCAACTGCTAATGCAATTTTATGTTGTGACCGCAGTTTCGCAAGAATGAAGGATAACAAATATGTTTTACCGGTCCCACCTGGTGCATCTAAATAGAAAAAACCGCCTTGTTTGGCATTAACAGCCAACATAATTCGATTGCATATGCTCTTCTGCTCTTCAGTTATTAATGGTTCATTCTTAGTAACAAATGTATTTAAATCACGATTATTAAATTGTTCTTTTCGCTGCAAATCACTATTTACTAAGTCCGCGATTACATGGAGCAACTTTTGTTGGTAATTCTCGGGCGATTCTCTTTTGCTGTCGCCCATTACCTTCACACGAGCAACTTGTGTTGCGCAACTCTGTTCGAGTTTTTTTCTCATTCTCTTTCACTTTACTTTACCCCATTGTCTACTCTTTACTTCAACCCATTGTCGTTTCTTTTTCCTTATAGGTATTTGGGCCACTCTATCACATACATATATTAATCAGCTCTGTCAATTAAGAAATACATTTAATTTATTAAAACAAAGATATATCACCCTTTTTACTGTCGTCTGAATCAATTTGTATGGCTTCCTCCATACATTTCACAATATCTTTAATTAATTCGATTTTTTCGTCATACTCCATTTTCTAAAATATTTATATTATATTATGTATATTAGTATACATATTTGCAAATTACTTACTAAAAGATGAAATTAAATTTTTTAAATATATTAAAAATATTAATTTCAAAAAAAGATACGCAAATGCAACTATGTATGTACTACGAAAGAAAGAACACGAATGCCGAAAAACGTCGGAGCAAACTGTTACGAATAAGAACACAAAGCGAGTTGCTGAACACTGGAAACTCGGCGCGATTCTCCTCTCCTCGTCGCCCCCTCGCCTATAAACCAAGAGTTTCCGCAACAAAAGTTGCCTCGTGTAATAGCGCTCTAAGTCTGTAGCTGGGCGATTAGGAGATGGAATACCATAATGACTAAATGGTAAACTTGAAATCAAAATACATAAATCTTCAATCAATAATAATGCTTCGTTATACATATCTTGTGTGAAGTCTAAGTTTGTAGAGTGGTTTATTTGTTTATGTCCGTAGAGTATATCTTCAGTCATGTAGTTCTTATATTTGTCCCACAATGTAGATGACTGTGTTGGGAAACATGTCGTCAAAATAATGGCAAATAGTTGACGAATATTACTCGGCGAGGACATTAAAGCAGCATCAGCAAGTGTCAGATCCCAATGGCTGTATTCTTCTAAAAGTTGCAACGCGTGACATGCATCTTTATATGTACTGAACACTTGGCTATTAACTGTTCGTAAAAATTGAAAAGAGATTGGTTCAAGAACATTCACCAACAATAAACGCAGAAAAAAAACATTCACGTTGTTTTGGATGTACAGTATAAAGTCGTTCCAGTGTCTTAGCTTTAAATATGCCTGCAATTGAAGGATGTCGTTCTCCCTTTTTACGCGGTTCCCATTTTTTTGCTGACGTGTCCCATGTAAAATAGCATGGCATATCAGTGTATAATAGTGTTTTTGCGAATTGACCATACATATCAGTTTTTTGACAAAGAGTGAAAAATTCGGTTAGTGTCGTTTTTGGTGGTTCACATGCTCTCTGGAGAATATTTTCTTTCGTGAAATACACACGTTGTCCGATTTCAAGATGCACTGCAAGATGTTGGATAGCAGGTTCTCTATGGTGTATGGGGAAGCTAAGTATGCGCCAGATAGCTTCATTGTTGCTAATGTACTCGTATCTACCCATTTGGTAGCGCGTTATTCCATCATTTTTGTCTATATTTTGTACTTCAAATACGGCCAAATCAATGCCCTTATAAACGTACTTGCAAATATAGTTGATGGATTTGACAGAACTGCAAATATCAACATTAAAGATTTCAACTTTTGTTTAAACACTCGTGCAGTAATATCGTGACAATGCATTGATTGTTGACCTGGTAATAGTAAAGATTGGATTTCTGGACGACCGTAATGATGTACATTAGTCATTGCAACCTGTATATATTCTTGCATGTTTCGTGGGCTACCTATGCAGCTGGAAGGTAAAATAATAGCAGTGCCGTATTCATTTGTGTTTAAATTTCCATCGACGTTTCCAACAATAGCATCTCGTAAGTGAATGTAATCCTCTGATCGTAGTTTGGCTTGGTTGAACCGAATGAATCGCAAACGTTCGCTTTCAATTTTAGCAAACATATCCACAACGTATTGATGATACAATTGACGATATCGAAAGATATAGTTGTCTTGATTGTGTCTAATCATTAATCGATACGATTAGTAGTTCATTGAACTAACTTTTTTATTTAATTCATTACCATTGAGTGTATCATACTGTTCAATGTTGATATGATATCAATCTTGTCCTTGCCAGAATATCAGTGGGTACTGGAGTGTATCGTACGAACGGTGTAATTCTGAAATTCTACTTAATGAATTATCTCGGCGTGAAATTTTTATGGATCTGTTATCAACTGGATCACCGACCATAATAATATCAACTTCATAAACGGTTGGTGCATTGAATCTGCCGGTGTGTTCTCCCACAAGCACTTTGTCCGCTTCAATGACAGTTTGATAATTGTCACTTTTTAATTGTGGTGACACTCTTTTAAACAATTGAACCAATTGATTATTGCTCTTCAAAAATAATTCTAACGACAATACAATTGCTCTCTTTTCTGCTTGATCAATCAAATTATACTGGCATCGAGTTGTTACACGTTCTTCGCAATTGCCCATAAAATAAATCTGAAGAAATTTTGGATCTTCATTTGGCATCGGCATCAATGATCCAATTTTATGGTATACCTGGCCTTGAATTTTGAATGTTGTTTCAAAATTACGACCATCAGGTGACAAATCACAAACTTTGGATGCTCTAAACGACGTCATTTGGAAGCACGAATTGAATTTTCGTGTCTTACTCAAACATAATTTTGATTCATTTGAAATGCCAGAAAGAAGGGATTTCAAAAGTTCAGGTGGAGTAGGAAGTGGTGGCTATACAACTTTTCCTGAAGCGCAATACATGCCGGGTGTTTCATTGTGAAATTTTAACGCCTGACAATAATTGTATATTTTTTTCATCGCACCAATAGTGACTGTAGAATCAGCAGAGTAATTGATGTCTGGTTTGTAATTAAATGCAAGACGAACAAATGATCGACGTGTTACTGCGCGGTTGGTCCGATGATTTTCTCGGTTTTGTTCTCTAAATGAATCTATGTGTTGTTGACGTGCCACCCTGGGTCTCAATGCATTTTCTTGTCGACGATTATCACGCTGTTCTCGTGATTCTCGTGCACGAATTTCAGCTGTACGAATTCTTTGAGCTGCATTTCTTTCTGCTCTCTGTTCGACTGATTCATGAACTCATTCAACACGTGCACATCGAGTCTCTTTGCTACGGGCAAAGACTTAGATTGATTTTATAGATTATATATTTGGTTGTATTTATGTAGGTGTAAATTAGAAGTAAAACAAAATGTTAATTATTAAGAGTTGAATTAATTTCGATAAAAATTAAATTTGATTGAGAATTTCCACCTGTGTGTTCCAGCACCGGTTATCAAATAAACCACTGTAGAATTTGAAATTCTGAATTTCAGTTAAACGAAAAGGTCTCCACTTATAGTAGTTGGTGCTTTTGTTGTGGGTTGTTTTCCAATTGGAGAAATAATACCCAGCTGTTTGCATAGGGTTGCAAAGTCTTTAAGTTTGTTTGATTGTTTTTTCAATGATGAGTGAGCAATAAAAAAATAAATGTAAAAGAGTACAGTCAAAACCAGTAATTTCTTAAATCAGCTAAAGTATATTGCTTTTTTAACTTGCAATGTGTTTAAACTCAACTAAGATTTCTCATTCCTTACCACTGGTGGGGGGAAATGAAGAGACCTTCACTGAGCTGAGAATTATGTGATTCTGTTTTTATTTTTAAATTTGGGAGCCTTATATACTATTTTTCAAAATATCCTAAATAACTAAATATATGTGTATGTTTATATGTTTATATGTTTTAACCTATGTTGTGTGACCTTGAGTTTGTTTTAATGTGCGTACAAATAATTGCCGGTTAGATTAAAACGGCTAAAAAATTTATATTTTTGGTCAAAATGACCTTTATTGTCAAAATGTTCTCCTAAGACTAATTACAATTTCAATTTATCTATTATTTATAACTTAAAAATTACGTATGCTAGCACTATTGACTTATTTACTTGTGTCGCGTTATTCCGCGTATGACGGATGTCGATTTGCAATTGTTGCAATGGTTGCATTATTGTTGGTCAGCCTGGCTGTAGTTTATACTGCGCGTGCCGGATGTTAATTGGTTAATTGCTTATCCAGCATTATTCTGCTTATGGCAGTTAACTTTAGTGTTGCTAACTTACATTTACAACAGTTGCTAAAATGTATTCTAAGAACCCGTGGGTTATCATATGCAAACATCTTATCCTTAGTAATGTTTGTGTTATTGTCTGTTGAATGCTATTGTTTTGCATGACAATGCATTTTAAGTATGTGTCTGTTTCCGTATATGTGTATGTATGTTCAATATATTTGAACATTACCACTTGTGTCTACCCATGCATTTTTATTATTATTAGATGTGCGTTGCATCTAAATGCATTATGTATATATGTATGTATATTAATATACTATATAAATAGATATATATATTTAGTAAAATTTCGGCTTTGCTGATAAGTAAGCATGTTCAATGATATTTGAACATATTGCCGAGGGAAAGAAATGATTATCTAAAATTAGTGGTCTGTATATGTTTTCATGATCTTAAATATTACAAATTTCTTAACTTATCTTATTTAAGAAAACGAACATGTTCAATTTTGAACACAATGTTTTACGTTTAACTTAAGTTTACATTCCTAAATTTCTAATTTGATTAAACTTATTTGAGCTGGTAACCCTTCTCTTTATGTGCTTATACGCTGTGCATAACACTTTTTCAATTGGCAAATAACCGTAGGTTCATGTCGTTGCTAAATTTTACATGTTGATACATGTTGAAAAAGCAGCATATTTATGCGAAACCAGGTTATTATTAAATAGTTCTTCATTAAATATGATATAAATAATTGCATATGTACATGCATCTCTTAAATAGAAATAGTTATTCCTGCATACACACCACCTGTAACCATCGAGTGGCATCCACATAGGGTATTGTAGTAAACTACCTACCGCATACAAACTTCGCTGTTGGTATTTAATTTTGGTAAGCGTTCATTGTTGTCGGTGTTGTCAGTGCTGTTTTTGTGACAGTTGAAAATTATAAACTTTTAATTTAATTTAATGTGAATGAATTTCACTGTTCTCTGATTTTGTAGATTATACTTAAGTATATTTGGCTGTATTTATGTAACTGTAAATTAGAAGTAACAAAATGTTAATTATTAATTGTGAAGACGATAAAATTTTAGTTTATATAAAACGTTTATATTTTTAACATAGCGCCATCTGTTAGAATCTTTTTGAGCTAACAAATAATTTGCAATAATATAATATTGCGAGAATAAATTAAGATTTTAGCTATCCTATCATCTAAGTTGGACCATTACATGTACATATGTATATGCCAACTTTCATGAATATCAGTACGTGGAAAAATAATAAAGAAAGTAAATACATTCAATTCACAAAAAAAAAAAGTTTTATAATTTGTATATATTTGGCGAATTGGCTCTATTACAACTATTAATTTTTCAAAAGAAAATCAGTGACAATGATTGCCGCCTTTGACTCGTTGACGATCCCGGCAATGAAAACAGCGTCGTTCAACTGGAGCTGAAGACGTTATAGGGCGTGTTAAAAAAATAAATGCCTCCCCTTTAATAAATCATCATATTTTGGTAAATCCTCGTCAGCACTTCGTATTGTCATTTAAATAGCTGAAGAATTGCTGTTTTATTATTACGGATCGTTGGTCAACTTTAGAATTTGTTCTGTGGGAGAAGAACTTACTTCAATTTCATCATCTGCAAAGTCAAATCTTTAAAATGAAAAACAAAATTAATGTATCGCATAAGCTCACCATCATCACTGAAATCAAAAAAAATCGGGCATAGTCGACACATTATTAATTTTTCTTTCAAAAATTAAATGTTTTACAATTTCTGGCGTAAAACCTGTAAAGTGTTTCTCAAACTCTGCTGGTTATATTTTTCGACAGTTAATTTGGCAATTCCGGATTTAATTTCAGCAACACCTTGACCCATTTCCTATTTTGATGTTTCTTTGAGTTAGCAATGTCTGCTGCAATTGCATGATACGCTCTAGGCTTCAACATGAAATATGTGGTTGAACCTTTCTCTTAACCTTCTGTTCCATTTTTAAAATAAGAGATGATAATTGTTGCAATTCCTGGGATCTATAGCTTAGTAGTTTTTAACTGCGCTTCATGCAATGAGTTCCTAACGAGTAACAACGGGCAAACCAATCGATGATCCCAGGTGCCCTTCAATTATTTCCCGACGACTTTTGGCCTATTTGCACTTCTTCCACAAGTTGTAGCATTTATCGAATGTCTCAAAAAATTCAATATTAAATATATTTTCACACAATTACAAACGTTTTCTTTATTGCATTAAAAAAATGTTTCGTTACATTTTTCAATTTCAACCGATTATTTTTAATGCAAAATAATACCATTTGTTTTATGACTTACCATCTATGGCGCTGGATATACAGTGGCTGCTCAGTTTCTTTTGTAAAATTTTATCGAAATCGGTTGAAGCAAGCAAATTCCAGAGTATGGCTGCAACATCTCTGATGTGTGGGCAACAAACTTTCATTATCAAAAGTCTGGCATTTCGTCATTAATTTCATCTTCGAAAAAGTCATTTCTTACCACCATAATCTCTGGAACGGCTTTTAAAAAATTTGAACTGTTGTCCGTAATAATGGTCAAGACAACGTTTGAGCTTTGTTCAAACCAAAGGCAGTGTTGATCTCCAGTAATCATCTGAGCAATATTCTCCTGCGCAGTGTGTGCTCCACTAAAATTTTTCTACATGCCAAAGCTGTTGATTTGCGTTCGAAATTGTCTGTGCTTTCAATGACATGTATATCCAAGGAAGCTTCTATGATTTCCAGACTAAACATCTGCTGTAGTACAAAAATATTTAGAGCAAACCATGTTTTCTTTTACATTTTCCATCATGATGGTATATTTTGTTTCCAATTTCTTAGCCGCTGTTAGCCTACACATCACCTTCATACCTGTACTTTGAAAAAGATCTATAAAGGATTTCTTTTCCAGAATGGAAAGGGGCAATGAACAATCAATCATTGCATGTAACAGTTTACCATCGAACTCAGATTGCATGTTACCGCCAAAAGGGCTACCTATTTTATAACTTTTGTATGTTTTAAAACATTCCCTATGCTCGACTTGCAAATGTTTGATGAAATTTGAAGCCACTTCACCGCTTCCTCTCATCACTCGATGACATGCAACGCACTTAGCACAAGTTGTCTTATCGGAAATCTAACAATAAAAATTATAAATTCATAGTGTGCTTTAATTTAAAAACTTTAAAACTAACTTTTTCCACTTCTGTGTAAAATTCTTTTTTGAAAATAGTTTTTTGTGAATTCACACAGAATTTTTTTAGGGCCGGTCCTGATTCCGCACTTAATGAGCTCTTTCGTTTACTTCCAGTAGTATTAAATTCCAGATCTTCAATACTGTCGTCTGCAGGAAAATCGGTTTCGGAAACATGAACAGACATTTAGACCTAAAAATAAATTTTATTATTAAAAGTTAACAACAATTATGTTTAATACTCACAAGTACAATAGTTCACAATTAATGTTTTCCTTTGCTAGTTAAACTCACACCCTCTCTTATGAATTAAATTGTGATTTCTTGGTGTCTTGCTACTTAATTTGGCACTCTTAAAATTACAACGGAGCTCAGTAGTAAAGCGAGTTAGTTATTATGTAGTACATATGTTTGTGTGAATGTTCAAATGCACACTGGGGAGCAGAAAGGAACGCATGTTTGCCTTTTTGAGACATTAGCATTTTTTTCACGATACAATTTTCTGGATAGATTTTTATAAATTTTCTTAAAAATGATCTTCTTAAAAATATCATATGAATTACAGTTTAAAACTGTATACAAAATTTATGACAACTTACAAAATTTTCGTACAAATTTCAAAGATTTTAATAAGAGCATTTATAATATTTTTGGGTATGCAGTTTTATAGTCCATTCAATGCTAGTATAATAAAGAGTCAACATCAAACTTTCAAAAAACCTATCGAAAAAATTGTATCATGAAAATCAATGCTAATACCTCAAGAAAGCAAATATGTTCTCGGTTTTGCTCCCCACTGTAAGTACATTCAAGCAAAAGAGTTACAAAACAAAGTGGCAAAATTCTAATGAGCACTTATGCTAGCAAAGGTACATACATATGTTACATACATATGTGCAATATCTCTAGCTTATAAGGAAAAGCTAAGCCGACGATACGTAAGCATGCATAAGTTAAGTGTTAGTTTGTAAGTTTATTTGTAAAATTGAACTAATGTTACTAAGCTGGAGTTATTGAAATGCAATATTTAAGTGAGTACCCCATTTGAGTAACTGTAATGCATTTAAGTGAGTACTATTTTGGAATTGTCAATCGATGGCAAACAAAATCTCACTGGACCGCAATTCTTTTGAAATGTTAGTATTGGCATATCAGTGTATAATAATAGTGTTTTGCGAATTGACCATACATATCAGTGTTTTTTACCAAAGAGTGAAAACAAGTTGATGTTGAGTGTCGTATTTGGTAGTTCACATGCTCTTTGAAGAATATTTTCTTCCGTGAAATACACACGTTGTCCGTTTTCAAGATGCACTGCAAGATGTTGGATAGCAGGTTCTCTATGGTGTATGGGGAAGCTAAGTATGCGCCAGATAGCTTCATTGTTGCTAATGTACTCGTATCTACCCATTTCACTTCGCTGTTGGTATATAGTTTTGGTAAGCGTTCAGAGTTGTCGGTGTTGTCAGTGTTGTTTTTGTGACAGCTGAAAATTATAAACTTTTAATTTAATTTAATTTAATTTAATGTGAATGAATTTCACTGTTCTCTGATTTTGTAGATTATTTGCTGTATTTATGTAACTGTAAATTAGAAGTAACAAAATGTTAATTATTAATTGTGGAGACGATAAATCTGTAGCTTATATAAAACGTTTGTATTTTTAACATAGCGCCATCTGTTAGAATCTTTTTGAGCTAACAAATAATTTGCAATAATATAATATTGCGAGAATAAATTAAGATTTTAGCTATCCTATCATCTACATACATGTACATATGTATATGCCAACTTTCATGAATATCAGTTGACTCGTTTTTGAGTTCATTCGAAACATACATATGTACACACGGACACTGGATTTTTATATATGAAGATATTTCTTGTTTTCACTGCTGTTTTTAATTGTTTTGTTTTTATTCTTCGCTGCTATCATGTATGCTGTTGTGTTTTCTTTCTTTTTGTTTTGTTGCTCTCATCAGTTCAGATTTAGTTGCAAGCACAGTTCTGGCTCTGGCTTATGTCTTGGATGAATTTCCGGTTTTGGATTAAGTTGTGTTTAAATTTGGTTAAGGTTCGGCTCCAGGTTAAGACTTAGATCCATATATTGACTAAGGTCAAAGTATGAAATTCAGTTCCAGTTACGGTTTTGGTTCCATCTACGGCTACGTTTCGATTAAAGATTAAAGATGAAGTTTAAGTTATTACGATTTCAGCTTAGCTGTAGTTTCTGTCAAAAATGTGGGTTTAGATTAAGGTTTCGGAAGAAATTAAGTTTTTGTTCAAAATTATATATTAAGGTCTTGCTCTGCTTAAGTTCGTTTCTGCTCAAGATTAAGGTTCAGTTTTAAATTTCAGGGTATGATTTCAGTTCAAGTTTCGTTTCAGGCTCAGAGGGCTGATTAGGGATTAAGTATTGCCAATAATTTGGTTTAACTTTAAAACACAAATACGGATTTTCAGGTTTAGATATACTTAGAGTTTGGGATGCAAATCCCATCCGTTCATCGATTTGGCCATGTTCCTCTGTCTATTCATCTTTTTATTTATTTATTTATAAATGTGAAAAAAATAATACAATTATTTTTACACGAAAAAAAAGGAGCACTGGCTGCCAGGACCTCCGGCTCGCTGGTGGATCTAAGGCTAGATGACTAAAATTAAGTTCTATTGTCCACGCTTTAAATATTTAAAATCTTCATAAAATCTATATACATGCTTAAGTAAAACAAAATCAAAGTTCTTATCTAAGCTTGGTAGGATGTTTTAGACCGCATTCATTCAGATATTTTGAAATTTTTGTAACGTTCTCGAGAGAAGTAGTTTTCAAAAATGTTGCAGGTGTTTGGTCCTCCTGGTTGCTGTGAAATGGTGGTGTGTTAGTGAAGCCCACGGGCAATGTTGGCAGTAAGGCGGACTGGACCGATTGAAGAAGTACGAATGTGTGGCTATTGTGTGCCCTAAACGTAGGCGGACAAATGTTTTAACATCGTTACCTCGACAGCTTGGTGGATAGGTTGGTTTGCTCCTGTCTGGGTTATTTAAAGTGTATTGGTGCTGGATGTGTCTCCAATTCTCCATTAGCGACTTAAGTTGGTGTTGGTGTGCCATCTTATATAAGTCTTTATTCTCAAGAAAGTCAAACGTAACGAGCGGTTCACTAGCCGCTAGTTTAGCGCGTTTATCCGCCAGTTCATTTCCGCGTATGCCGGCATGGCCTGGAATCCACATTAGTTTTATATTGGGGCTATTTTCAGCTAATTTGCTACGGATGATGATAATGATGTTAGATTTATTCATGACATTTAAGACCACTGATATAGTTGATTTGCTATCTGTACAAATAATTGCTTTCAATTTGGAATTTGAAGCGAAAATGATAGCGTTGAGGATCGCTGCGGCTTCTGCTGTGTAAACGGAGGCGTAGCTTGGCAGGATTCCAACTTTAATTGTTGCTCCTTTGTCATCGACAACTGCGAATGACGTACTTGTCTCGGTTTTGGATCCGTCCGTAAAGATTAGAGTCCATTCAGGGAGAAGAGAAGTTGTAGACTCAGCAAAGAGTTGTTGATAAATGGCGGGGTTGGTGTGACTTTTGCTGAATTTCCCCAAGCTTAACATGAACGATGTATGTTTTATCTGCAGGTAGGAAATACTTCTCTCTGCCGCAGTAATGGCACGGTGATTCCAAGCTTTCTGGCGAGTTCTATATACAGTGAAATTGTCGTTTTGCGTCCAGGGTTAATTTCCCTTTGGAGGTCCGATCTTACTGTTTCGTAGAGAGTACTGTTGTAACATTTAAAAAGCTTAGGTATGAGTTTCATTAGGTTCAGTTCGAATCTCTCTTCGATTGTGGGTAAGCCGGCTTCCACTAGGACGAATTTGGTGGGCGATTTTGGAAATGCGCGAATGCTTCTGCTTACTGCCATGTGGTACGGAGAGTACAGTTTTTTGATGTGGTTTTTCGCGCAATTACCATAGATAGGAAGGCCGTAATCTATCTTCGACAACACAAACGCCCTCGTTACATTTATTAGAGTTGCAGAGTTGATTAAACAATGTTTAGGTGATAGATATTTGATAATATTCAGTCGGGCAGCCAATTGCTTTCTTAAGTACAAACATTGTTCCTTAAAGGTAAGTTTCTTATCAAAAATTACACCTAAGAATTTAAGACTATTAGTGTTTGAGATAGGCCTGTTATTGTAAATAATTGTAAAGTAATCACATTTGTGCTTGCGACAGATGTCGAAATTTTATTTACAGCTACATTGGCGCCCGAGGATTCGGACCATATATTTAGATCCCTAAGAACATTTGTGAAGTCTCGTTTAACAACATTTAAATCATTCAGTTTTCTGAAAATCAACACATCATAAGCATAGCAAATATGATCAATATGTATATATTTATTAATTATATGGCTCACTTCATTAAAAGCAGCGATAAAAGGGGATACAGAGAGGGGAGACGCCTGGGGTATTCCGTTATGGGGAGTAAACGGGTCTGACAATGTGTTGTTGACTTTACAGACAAATCTTCGGTTTGTGAGGAATGACTGAATGAGTCTTAGAATATGGCACCCAATGCCCCATTTTTCGAGTTGCCGTAGTACAACGTGGGCTCCAACCCAATCGAAGGCCTTTTCGAAGTCAATGCTAAGTGCAGAGAGGTGGTTCCTGTTTGCTAAGGCTGAAGATGCATGATTTTCAAAGAGCAGCAAAGCATCAATGGTGCTTTGCCCGTCCTTGTAAGCCATTTGCTGAGGGCTCATGGAATTTTTGGATAAGGCATGCCACGAAATACGTCTGGCTATAATTTTTTCGAGTAGTTTTCCCAGGCAATTCAGTAAAGAAATAGGCCTAAAGCCTGAAGTTTCTGTAGTGGGGTTGCCAGATTTTGGAATGGGTACAACGACTGCGTGCTTCCAAGCCTGAGGAAACGTACCTCGGCTTAAGATGTTGTTATATAGCATTAACAATCTTGTCTTCATACATGGGGGTAAATGTTGCAACATAGGATATGATATTCTGTCAGCCCCGGGGGTTCTCCCACTTAAAGAAGATAGAGTTGATTCGAATTCAATGTTATTGATCTTGCAGTCGGTGATGCTAGAAGTTGCAGGGGGACTCTTGGAACTACTGTTGAGGTATTTGTTCTTCTCTGAAAGGAAAGTAGGATAGAAATTTGAATCGTGTGAATAATCGGACCAGTACTTTGCGAAGTGATTTGCTATTTGCTTGTGGTCAACGATAGGGCCATGTGCGCTCTTCATTGAAGTAATATGCGATTGAGGATTAGTGCCAGAAAGTCGTTTGATATCGGACCATGCTCTTTTTGGATTTGTTTGATGGTTAATTGACTCGGAGAATTTGTTTAAGCACTCCCTTTTAGATTGTTTAAGTTTTTTCTTAAAGATCGCATTTGCCTTTTTGTATAGCATTAAATTTGAATTTGACCTTGTTCGCTTATATTCCATCCAAAGAAATCTTTTTTCGTTTCGTAATTGGGATAGTTCAGAGGACCAGTGGGGCGCGATCTTTTATGAATTTTGGGATTGGTTTGTGGAATAGACAGATGGGCTGATATGCGAATGATTTTTGTGATTGTGGCAACTTCCCTGCTGATATTGGGAGTGCAAGGACGGTCCGCGCAAAGTCTAGAAGCAGTCGTTCCAAACATGTCCCAGTTAGCTTTTTCTATAATAAACCTTGGCTTCTGTGGGCTTTTAGAAGTGAAAGGAGTGGAAAGGGATGTAAGGATAGGGTAATGATCACTGCCATGCAGATAAGAAAGAGTGTTTGTCGTTAATTTGGTGCAATGTTATAGGAACAGATTGTAAGGTCTACAGTGGTGAATGTTTTGTGTGCGGAAAAGTGTGTTGGTTTGTTGTCATTCAGTATAATAAGGTTTTCAGAGAAAACTAAGTCTTCAATCATAGCCCCCTGATATTTGTAGTGGCGGAGCCCCAAAGAGGGCTCCACGCATTGAAATCGCCTACGATTATAAATGGGGTGGATATCGTCCGAAAAATATTTATTAGGTCGCTGCAAGAAAAATTTTGTGAAGGTGGTATATAAAGTGAAATAATTGAAAATTGGAAAGATAATGAGATTTCTATTGCTATTGTGGCTATATTTGAAGATACAGGGATTTGTTTGTGGACTTCTTAATTAAAATGACGATGCCTTGCTTGCTAGTTAGATTTTGAGGCAAGTTGTAAAAGTAACTTTGATATTGATTAGGCGCCGCCGCAGACTTGCCCGCAGCAAGGTTAGTTTCCTGAAAGGAAATAAAACTTGGAGCATATTCTTTAATTAGTATATCCAATTCGTGAAAGTTGTTGTAGTATCCGTGCATGTTCCACTGTAAGATATTAAACATTGTTGATAGAAAAGGTTGCTAAGGAGGTGTTTATATGCTATGTATGTTGAGAGTGGTGGATACTTAGTGACCGTCGTTTACTGACATGATCAGAGCATCGTTGTTGGCTTTGTCATCTAAATTGTTTTGCGTGAGACAGAGATTAATAGCGGAGGTACCAGTTGTCTCTGTTGAGAATGCAGGTGAACCTGCGTTATATTGATAGGAGTTGGATTGAGCGATAATGTTGGCGAGAGTTGATTCGAGGTTTAGTTGTGTGTGTGTGAAAGACTGTGAAACAGGAGTGAAAGAGGAGGCTGAGCTATTGCTGACTTGTTGATGGCTGATGTTTTGAGGTGAGTTTTCCGGTGGTGAGTTGTTGGAAGAAAGATCGTGTGAAGTCGTCATAGATGATTTGTTGACTAAAGAATGTGTAGGTATATCACGAGAATTGCAGGTTGACATAGCGTTACTATTTGACGGCTGTGCTTCTCTGGCAACTACGGCGAAAGAAGTGTTTGGTGTTGGATTCGTGGTGGGAGAGAGACTCCGTCGCCGAGTACTATCATTCACTCCGGTGAATGAACATCTAGCGATAATCCGCATGAAAGCGAGGTTCTTCAACATATCGCTGATTTGCGCCCACGCCCCGACGGAAGAGAAGGACGATGGGACCAAAGATGTCTTTTATGAGTGCTTGGAGCGCACTTATGAGAGCTGCCCCCGCTTCGATGTCATAATCGTGCTTGGCGACTTTAACGCCAGGGTGGGTAAAGAAGGTATCTTTGGCACTACGGTCGGTACATTCAGCCTCCACGACGAAACATCACCAAATGGGTTGCGGCTGATCGACATCGCCGGGGCCCGAAATATGGTTATCTGTAGTACTAGATTCCATCATAAAAAGATTCATCAAGCTACCTCGCTGTCTCCGGATCGAAAAACTACCAACCAGATCGATCATGTTGTGATAGACGGAAGACACGTCTCCAGTGTTTTAGATGTGCGTGCGCTCCGAGGTCCTAACATCGACTTGGACCACCTATCTTGTTGCAGCCAAGATTCGCACCTGCCTCTGTGCAGCAAAAAACGTTCGACGCCAACAAAACTACAAGAGAAGGTTCACAAATCGACGAACTGTGGGACGGCATTGCAAACTCCTTACGTACAGCTGCAACCGAAACCATTGGCTTTCGGAAAGTGCAAAATAACAGCTGGTACAACGAGGAGTGCCGTGTCGCAGCGGAGAAAAAAAGAATGCCTTCCTCGCAACGTAAGGATCGACCACAACACATGCGGGATGTAATAGATACCGAAAGTTGAAGAGGGAAGCGAGACGCATTTGCAGACACAAGAAGAAAGAGGCCGAAATGCGTGAGTGCGAAGAGCTTGATAAGCTGGCCGTCAGGGGTAATGCTCGAAAATTCTACGAAAAGATGCGGCGGCTTACAGAAGGTTTCAAGACCGGAGCATACTCTTGTAGAACCCCCAAAGGTGATCTAGTCACCGATGCACAGAGCATACTTAAATTATGGAGGGATAACTTTTCCAGCCTGCTGAATGGCAGTGAACGTACAACACAAGGAAAAGGCGAACCCGATTCCCCAATCGATGACGATAGGGCAGACGTTCCATTGCCCGACCACGAGGAAGTTGGAATGGCATTACCCGCCTGAAGAACAACAAAGCGGCGGGGGCCGATGGACCGCCGGCCGAGTCAAACACGGCGGTGAAGAACTATTAAGGAGCATGCATCAGCTTCTTTGCAAAATATGGTCGGACAAAAGCATGCCCAACGACTGGAATTTAAGTGTGCTCTGCCCAATCCATAAAAAAGGAGACCCCACAATCTGCGCCAACTACCGTGGGATAAGCCTCCTCTACATCGCTTATAAGGTTCTATCGAGCGTATTGTGTGAAAGATTAAAGCCCACCGTCAACAAACTGATTGGACCTTATCAGTGTGGCTTTAGACCTGGCAAATCAACAACCGACCAGATATTCATCATGCGCCAAATCTTGGAAAAGACCCGTGAAAGGGGAATCGACACACACCACCTCTTCGTCGATTTCAAAGCTGCTTTCGACAGCACGAAAAGGAGCTGCCTTTATGCCGCGATGTCCGAATTTGGTATCCCCGCAAAACTAATACGGCTGTGTAAGCTGACGTTGAGCGTGTGCTGCACAAAAGCTCCGTCAGGATTGGGAAGGACCTCTCCGAGCCGTTCGATACGCAAACGAGGTTTCAGACAAGGCGATTCCTATCGTGCGATTTCTTCAACCTGCTTCTGGAGAAAATAGTTCGAGCTGCAGAACTAAATAGAGAAGGTACCATCTTCTATAAGAGTATACAGCTGCTGGCGTATGCCGATGATATTGATATCATCGGCCTCAACACCCGCGCCGTTAGTTCTGCTTTCTCCAGGCTGGACAAGGAAGCACAGAAAATGGGTCTGGCAGTGAACGAGGGCAAGACGAAATATCTCCTGTCATCAAACAAACAGTCTCACGTCACTGTTGACAGTCATAACTTTGAAGTTGTAGATAATTTCGTCTATCTTGGAACCAGCGTAAGCACCACCAACAATGTCAGCCTGGAAATCCAACGCAGGATAACTCTTGCCAACAGGTGCTACTTCAGACTGAGTAGGCAATTGAGAAGCAAAGTCCTCTCTCGACAAACAAAAACCAAACTCTATAAGTCACTCATAATTCCCGTCCTGCTGTATGGTGCAGAGGCTTGGACGATGTCAACAACTGATGAGTCGACGCCCGAGTTTTCGAGAGAAAAGTTCTGCGAAAGATTTATGGTCCTTTGCGCGTTGGCCACGGCGAATATCGCATTCGATGGAACGATGAGCTGTACGAGATATACGATGACATTGACATAGTTCAGCGAATTAAAAGACAGCGGCTACGCTGGCTAGGTCATGTTGTCCGGATGGATGAAAACACTCCAGCTCTGAAAGTATTCGACGCAGTACTAGCGGGGGGAAGCAGAGGAAGAGGAAGACCTCCACTCCGTTGGAAGGACCAAGTGAAGAAGGACCTGGCTACGCTTGGAATATCCAATTGGCGCCACGTAGCGAAAAGAAGAAACGACTGGCGCGCTGCCTCGGCTATAATCGCGTAAGCGGTGTCTACGCCAATTAAGAAGAAGAAGAAGAAGAAGAAAGGGAAATGAGTACCAACACAACGCAATAAAACAAACGAAAATCGAATACACGTTGCCCGCGAGTAGTACACTTAATACACTCTCTCGCCAGCTTATTTAACTTAATTCAAGCTATCAAACCTATTCCGAAATATTAAAATCAATAAACTGTATAATCTCTTTTTCATTTATTTACGAATGTTTCTCACTGAATAATTTATCAAAAATGATCTTATAAACATATAAAAGTTAAACATACTGGACGTTTATTCCTGCATAAGATCCTAATAGAGGCCCTTTTCACCTATCAATGTCGATTTGGCAATATATGTATGTACATATATATGTAAATAAAAGAAATTCGTGTTAGTTACACATATATTCTTGAATAAATAAAATAACATGACGAAAAATTCCTGCTTATGCATAGCAACTCATGGTAGCAACTTACCAATGGTTTATGCTCATACTGGCAAATCGCAAAGAAAGGTATGGGAAACAGTATGTGGATCCAACTCAGTTTGTCACCGAGAATATGCATTTTACATTTTTTAGTGAAGGAAATAAAAGAATCTCCCCTTAAAAGAACAATCATTATTAAAATTACTTCCCACTGTCAGAAGATGGCAAGAAAGAAACCATAATCTTCTGATAACGGTACACACATTGATCTCGTCCAGTCTTATAGTGCCCATACACGAGCACACAAGTGCGTTCGATGGGTATGAATTCGTTTGCCCATACACGTCACACAAATCCATTTTGCGTTCGTTCTTCACAGAGTTAACATGTGCTATAGGCAAGCGGAACATTTCTTGGAATTTATTTCTAATGTAGCATTTTTATCTATTTCATAATATTTCGTTAATAAGTTATTCCAACTTTTATTTTTCTTACACTATGTACATATATGCATGAGCGCTTAGGCAAAAAGCGAAAACTTTGAAGCGTGATTTCTCGGTTTTTTATTTTTACGATTATTCTTAATTGGCGGGCAGGATAGAAAAAAAACTAAACGTCGTATGGAATTAGGTCTAAGTTTATTATCATTGACATAAAATTACTTATATTTAAACTAAAAAAAATATTAAGAAAAGTCAAGTTTTAACATATTTTTAAACAGCATAAAGTAAAATTCTTTTGATCAAAAGCTACTATTTATTCAATTTTTAATAAAATTTTAAATTTTACACTTTTTTTTAATATTCTTAGTTTAACTAGAAGATAAATTAATGAAAAATATGAATCTCTTTGTATTTTTTGTTTCCGATAGAAATTGCGACCTGCATCCTGCCCGCCGTCCGAAAAATGTACATGCGAGATGCATCGGGTAATTGCTTCCCAAAGGCAGAATATCAAAGATTTCGTATCCAAAAAATTTGTAAAAGATGTTCAAATATATAGAATTTGATTTTTAAGAGCTTGATAACTTTTTAAACAAAAACGCATAAAATTTGCAAAAATCTCATCGGTTCTTTATTTGAAACGTTAGATTGGTTCATGACATTTACTTTTTGAAGATAATTTCATTTAAATGTTGACTCATGTGGTTTCAACAAGATGGCGCTACATGCCACACAGCTCGCGATTCTATGGCCATTTTGAGGGAAAACTTCGGAGAACAATTCATCTCAAGAAATGGACCCGTAAGTTGGCCACCAAGATCATGCGATTTAACGCCTTTAGACTATTTTTTGTGGGGCTACGTCAAGTCTAAAGTCTACAGAAATAAGCCAGCAACTATTCCAGCTTTGGAAGACAACATTTCCGAAGAAATTCGGGCTATTCCGGCCGAAATGCTCGAAAAAGTTGCCCAAAATTGGACTTTCCGAATGGACCACCTAAGACGCAGCCGCGGTCAACAATTAAATGAAATTATCTTCAAAAAGTAAATGTCATGAACCAATCTAACGTTTCAAATAAAGAACCGATGAGATTTTGCAAATTTTATGCGTTTTTTTTTTAAAAAAAGTTATCAAGCTCTTCACCAATGCTGATAACTATAAAGTCTAGAAATTTCAGCTTGAATCAATAATTTGTTTAACTCCCAAAAAAATCCTCAAAAAATCGATTTTTGAAGCCTCGAAAGCAGGCTCTCCCCTTAACTCTTGCCATTGTCCGCGATCTTCACTGTTCGGCGACACGAGAGAAATGAGATTTTGTGCGCCGACAACGCCATACACGATAAACATGTTCGCGCACCGATCGTAAAAAATCAAACATTTTCGCGAACATGGATCGGTACGCGAACAAGCCCATACACGATAAACCGCAAGCGCACACATACCGATCGAACGCACTTGTGTGCTCGTGTATGGGCGCTTTCACTTAAGCGCCTACTTGACACCAATTTATGCACACATATGTACATACACATGAATTTGTCCTCTCGCACACATATGAAAAAAAGAAGATTTTAATATATGACAACATTTTATCTCAACTTTTCAAAAAAGAAACGTAACCTTCGCTTGAAAGAAGTTTGCCTGTATCTCTTTGTTAGTGTGTATTTGTGTATTTTAAATTTGATCCATATAAAGTATGTAGCTGCAAAATGCGCAGGAGCTGCAAAAAGAAGTTACAGTTGGGAACGCAGCTAAAGATTTATTTCAGTATGAAGCGGCACACTTAAACACATAGATACACATTTTACTAAAGTACATATATCATAGCAAACAAGTTTATATAATAAGTAAATATACATTATACAAACGTAATATATAAAACACATATAAATAAAAAAAGAAAAACACAAACCACGTTTATTTTCGGTTGCACCGGAATCGATAACACCCATCCAGAAAATAAAAAAATTTCCCATCAGTTTGTAAGGCAGCTACATGCTAAATGCTTCGGTCTGAACATTTTTTCGTAATTTTTAAACAACAATATCTGCAAAATTTCATGAAAATAATTTATGAAATAAAAAGTTTTCCATACTATGTAGGTAGGCGGACTTCATTTGCTCTTAAGTAAATGCCACCGAAATTTCGATATCGGAAAATGGATTTTATTTGGCACAAAGGTGGTTGGAGGAAGGGGGCTTAAGGCAATGGAATAGTGGCGCGTGGATGTGTTTGTTACATGTATGTATACTTTATCTCACCTGCTCATCTATATACGTTTAAAAAGTTTGCAAGCTATTTCGCATTTATATATGTACTTAAATTTTAACCTATGTACATAAATCTGTCTCCAGTATAAGAGCGTATTAATTATTTCTTAATATATTTTTCAAATTAAGCTATGAAAGCCGCATATTAAATTGGGAAATTCCTCTTCTTCAAGTCGTTATTTAAAAATATTTCACTTAGTAAATACAAAAGTTCGAACATATATAAAGCCTCTGCCAACTTTTGTATAAAGCACACTTTTGTTATTTTACTTCTATATTTTATTCCTTTCGAATTTTTCTAATCATACAAACTTACCCCCACCAGGGAGTTGTCGCTTTACTGTTTTGTGAAAATTGGGTTATAATTAATAAAATTTTTACCCTTGTGAACTTGAAATGTTAAATTTTTCACTTAAATTACTAAAAAATTCAAAGTTGTGATGATCTAGATAAATTCCTTATGAAAAGGACGATCCTTTTTAAAAAGTATGCTGGTGAAGTTCTTGGGCGCTTTCGCACGACGCATGGGGTAACCAACGGCCAACACCCATAACAGTATCCTTTTTACGGAAGAAAAAAAATCCCTGTTAAACAAGTTTATAGCAAGAAAAATCCCAAAATTTAACAAGAAAATACTCCAAAATTTACGCAACCACTTCCAGAACCGCTTAAGAAAAAATCAAGTTTATTCCAAACATCCAACGACCATATTTTATAGCATTCAATTTCCTACAAAACCTAATTAACAAGATATTTTTTCAAGTAGTTGGAAGCGAGATATAAATTTTTCTATCTGATAATAAGAAAAAAATAGAAAACCGTTAGGCGGAGGACCTTCCCGTTACAATTAAAAACTTATATTTGGAGAGGCTTTCTTAGAGGTGTCTAGGAACCTATTTTTTGCGAGTCAACTCTTGTTGCTGGCGAGCGTCTCCACCAATCACCGAGGTGGAAGCCTGCGCGTTCGCATGCGAATAATACCGGCCAAAGCAATTACACAATTGCCATTATTTAGTTTGAAAAGCGCCGTTACACCCTTCGATATGACCAAGCCAGCAATGCAAATCAGGGAACAGCGCGCTCGCCTTCAGATGTTTGCCTTGGGTGTTCGCACCATTGAAGTAGAAATAGCTTGTAGCAATAATGATCTGATGTCTATAAATACATTTCACGGTTTCGAGTAATAGAAAAATTGGTTTCTTGAAGTGAAATGCACACATGGTGCAAACACATGCACTGTGCTGTGGTACTTACTTAATTGCCAATAAATACCTTGCACTAATCTGGCAACTATCCAAGTAATCTTCTGCAGGTGATTTTGCTTGCCAAGCTCAAATAACTTACAACAAAATCTCGGTTCCCGAAGCTGCTGATAGTCAAGACGCCAATTAGGAAATTACAACAGAATGACCAATGAATTATTACGGGTAATTTATGTGTTAACTCTTTGAGCAGCGCCGGTCTAAAGTTTGTACCACTTATTTGTGATAACTTACACGCAGATGGTACATTTCTTGGACCACAATATATGAAAATATTTCAAGTGACTCACAGGTTTAAATGTGTACCAAAGAATATAACGGATTAATGTCGCCATCATGTCAGATGTTCAACTGAAGTTTCTCTGTTTCTACCCGTTTTGTCGTTAATTTTACGTCATTATCCTGAAAGTTGTGCATATACCAAGTTATTCAATAAGTTTTGTCGTTCGATGAGAGAGGGCGTTGCTACTTGCCCAATTTGTTTTTTTGTTTTATTGGTAAACTCTTCATATGAACGTATGTAAAGTTTCATTTCAATCTGTCAAATGAATTCTCTGTTTACAAGCCATTTAGTGTCGCCGTGTCACAGAGTTTCTTCCAATGTAAAAAATTGAATACCGTGCAGTGATAAAATCCTTATTTTTGAAGATGTAGCACCAAAAGAAATTCACGAACGAATGTTAAAAGTGTGTAATGATTGTTCACCTATAATTAGAACAGTAGAAAGATCGATTGCTGAATTTAAGCGTGGTCGTACAAGCTTTGAATATGATCCACGTGAAGGACGTTCAAAAAGTGCATCAACACCAGAAATCATAGCCAAAATACAGGATATGGTTTTAGAAGATCGTCGATTGACTGAGATCGAATTAGTAGAGGCTCTGCACATCTCATTAGGCAATGTAAGCCATATTTTAAGTGAAATTATGGGTTTTAGAAAGCTGTGTGCACAATGGGTGTCGCATTCGCTAACAATGGAACAAAATCGAATGCGCAATATCAGCAATATTTGGAGCGTTTTAAAGAGGATTAAGTGGATTTTGTGCATCGATTCATCACTATAGATTAGACTAAGGTCTATCACCATGATCCTGATTCAAAACAAGAGGCTAAAGAGTGGTGTTGTTGTTCGGCTTCGAAACGAGTTCGTGTCCGGAAATCGGCCAAGAAGGTTATGGCATCAGTGTTCTAGGATGCGAGAGGAATTGGTGTTGTGAATTACGTGCAAACTGGCAAAATAATTAATTCTGAATATTACTGTCACGTTTTAAATCAGTTGAAAGAAAAAAATTCTGAAAATAGACCCGGTTTGCAGAAGAAAAAAATCCTTTTTCATCAGGAGAATGCACCGTGTCACAAGACCATTTTGACAATGGCTAAAATTCATGAATTAAAGTTTGAATTGTTGGAGCATCCACCGTATTCACCAGATTTGGCCCGCAGCGACTTCAATTTGTTTCTCAAAAAATGTATGCGTGGCAAGCGTATGCATGCAGACCTTCCGGATTATCACTGCAGGGGTGGGATTCACAGATTGAAGGATCGTTGGAGCAAGTGTATTAACCCATTAATGACAACGTATGATGTATCATACGCAAAAACAGCTTTTTTTTTAAATTCGTCAAAAATCCGAAATGAAATAAAAGCTTTTTATATTTGCTGTGTGATCGAGATAAAAGAATTGTTGCATTAGAAAAGCTTTTTAATTGTCGCTTAAAGCTCTTTTGTTTACAATTTTCGCGCCAATTTACGTAGCATTTTTCGGAAAAGTGAATAATGACTCGAAGGTGAGGTTTATATTTTTATAAATAGTAAGCGAAGAATTTGTATATAATTAAAATGTGCATAAACTTAAAGCTAAAACCCTAATCTATCAAATCAATGTAAAGTGCAGTGAAAAATTGAGCTCCGAAAGTGGTTTAGCTTTTTGTAAACTATTGCGTATGTTTTATCATACGTAAACGCTAGCCCAGTTTTTGCTATATGAAAATTCATTCCTAATATCTCCTTGTAGACGAGCAACAACTGAGGAGATAGTCGGATGGCTCCAAGATTTAAATGAAGATGATGATGCAGAGATTATAGAAAACATCAGTAATGCCAATTTTATTGATGTGACTTTGCTCCCCCCCGAAGAACAGGAGTTATCCGATAGCGATGACGCAGATGAAGACGATGAAGGTACACTGGGTGGTTTGGGTCGTGGAGATCTTAAAAGGGCATGTGAAATAAGAATTGATAACTCAGAAGTGGAGGAGCAACAGTTTCTAAATGAAGCGAGCAGTTCACTAGCCCCACGTACAAGGACTTCAACTCAAAGGAAAACTAAAAAAAGATTTGCCGAAAATGGTCCAAGATAGTGCTAAAAGCAAGTGAATGTTCTATCACAGCAATACGCGAGCATACTCCGGACATTGTAGCAGATATTTTGGAAAATGATTTAAGTCCAATACAACTTTTTAAAAGAATTTTTGATAGCGAATTTATGGAATGTATACAATCAGAGACTGTTAAGTACGCCATAAACAAAGGAGATGAAGCTTTCACCGTAAGTTTTGAGGAGTTATACACATATTTCGGCATCCTTATACTAAATGGATACAACAAGGTGACTAACCTGAACCACAAATTCACTTGCTTACTTGTTACATTAAACATTTTTATTTTAAGGTTCCAGCTACTCGCATGTACTGGGAGACAGAAAGTGATGTGTACAATCATTTAGTGGCAGGTTCAATGGCGAGGAATAAGTTTGAAAAAATACATCGCTACCTTCATTTCAATGATAATACACAAATTGATTCGAATAATAAGGCATTCAAAGTTCAGCCTGTTCTTGATCATTTAAATACAAAGTTTAAAGAGCTTAGAAAACCCTTTGGAACTTCATTTTCTGTAGACGAATCGATGGAGCCGTATTTTGGTAAGCGTTCTTTCAAGCAGTTTATACGAAGAAAACCAATTCGCTATGGATACAAAATTTGGTGTATGACTACTTCAGAAGGATATTTGTTGAACTTCGATTTGTACACCGGAAAAAGCATGATTCGATCTAATGAGCCCTTAGGTTTATCTGTCACAAAAAGTTTATGTTATGACAAAAGATATGATCGACAACAGAAACGCAGACAAGACGTAAAGCAACCAGTCATTATCAAGGAGTATAATTCGGGAATGGGTGGAGTCGATCTCTTTGACCAGCGAAAGGCAGCATACCGAACTCGGATTCGGTCAAGAAAATGGTATTGGGCCTTTTTTAGATTTTGCTTAAATGGTGCCGTTGTAAATTTATGGATATTATTTCGGAAAGCTTATCCACAAGTTACTCTTCTCGGCTTCATCCGACGACTTACAAGGAGCATACTTTCAAAGCCAATAGATTTTCATCCAGTCTCATCACGAAAGAGAAAACGAGAAAACGAAACTAGATACGACGGAGTCGAGCACTACGTAAATTACTTAAAAACTCAGCGCCGATGCAAAAATTGTGGAAAGTGTACGAAATTTATATGCATGAAATGTAATTTTGGCTTTCACCCAGATAACTGTTTCTACAAATATCATGTAAACTAAGTCAGCAACTAATTCTGAAAATTAACAGTGGATATGTCTTTAAATATATAAATACGATGTCAATTTGAACTCAAAAGTTATAGTGATGTTTAAATTTTATTTTCATAGAGGCAGGTCTCCGTATACGTTTATGTATGATATATCATACGCTCCGCCACGCCCACATCTTTTGAGATATTTTTTTGAAAATTGGAAATTACCCTTTTAATATCATTACAGACGTCTGCTTAAAATTTCAGAAGCTTATCATAGCGGGTTTTAGGTGTGAGCAGTAATGGGTTAATGTTCGGGGAGATTATACTGAATAATAAAGTGTACTTTGAATCAAAAAATTTTGTTTTTTTTTATCAAACGGAAAAATTTATTGAACAACCTGGTAAGTGGAATAAGGTGTGAAAAAAGGAGGAGGTTCAAAGAGTTAAGATGTATGATTAAGCGCTCAGCTCTTTTAAAACTCATTTTCTAAAATTGAAGGAGTTACCATGCCTGCATAAAATGGAAAAATTGTAGAATTTCGGTCTCGAATCTGCTAAACTGAAGAAGAGAAATAAATTAGTATCTATAAAATTGGACATGAAAGATCGTTTTCTTATATAGGTTGATAAAAAAAGGTCATCCGCATTAAATTATTAAAAAATAATCGTTTATTGAGGTCTGGTAAAACTCTTAAGTCTGATACAAATTGTGTATAGAGAGTCGTCTTTTCTTTTAAAGAATGACATCATAGTGCAAAGCTATACACTCGGGAATCCATTATAATCCAGATTGCACACCCCTCCTGCTGCTATAAGTAAATACCCCTGCTGAACATTTCGTTTGGTACGTGAATTATTTGACCAGCTTTAATGAATGACAATTCACTACCGCTATCAATGTCTTCATTGGCAGCGGTGACTCCTGCCCAACACACATAGTTTTCTGAAGATGCCAAATTCTTTGATGATACAGAAAATACCGAATTCGAGTACAGAAATTTTGGGGTTCGGATTTCGGGGTTCTGAAGATGCCAAATCCTTTAATGATAGATAAAATACCGAATTCGAGTACAGAAGTTTCGGGGTTATGACTTCCGGACTTCTTATTAACCTATAAGCAAAGGTTTTTAATACAATTTTAGAGATTTCCCAAATTCTCTTAAAAATTGACCAGTTCAAAATTTGCAATATCTAAGCTCACTAAGTCCCTCGGGATTCAGATGTCAAAAAGGGGCAACATTATTGGCAGCATCCAGCCAAACAGGATTCTGTAAAATTGGACATTTTAACAAAAGCCGTTGGACGCCAGCCGTCAATTTGGTCATTTAGACATGAAATGCTATGCCAGCGTCATCAACGTGCGATGTGGCAAAAACGAAATAGCGCTATTTCATTAGAACCAAATCAGCGGAGCGCATATGCAACCGTGCTGGTTGTTGCCTCGTCGCGTTGCATAGCTTACCATAGCCACCACAAATGTTTAGAGGTATGTAGGAGGAGAAATTTTAACATTGGCGTCGGAGTTCGAGTTGCCAATAACTATATTACTATTTTATTACGCTATAACGCCCCTCCAACGGCGTTAAATGGATGCCGCTGCTACCTTTCGCACTGACACAGCATCGGCCGTGTTCGTATTAATTCCAATTATATGCACGACTGGCAATTTTCGTATGCGCCCAACTATATGAAACTCATTGATGTACAAGGAATTAGGTCATTACACTTAGCCCGTTAGGTAACGCAAACTGCCTCACTGGCTTTGAACAACCGTTGAACCAACTTTAAGCCGGTGTGATTAGGATGCGTGCTTTGATACCTCCCCGCTTACCACATAGACACTACTTGTAAATGTTCCAACAACTCAACGCATCCAGGTCGCCCATACCTCCTTTGCCTTCACTAACAAACTATTCGCCAATTTAGCAACAAGCGACAACCGAATGGACGCGTCGGACTAACTTGCCACCAAACAGTACGGACTGTAGCAATTTCTGTAACACCATGAGTCTGCTGCCGTTGTGTGGGTTATTAGTGTTAGCATATATTTCGATGTTTTTACATAATACAGCGCAATTGTTTGCATGCGTTATACTTGACAGCAGCCGGTCATTGGACATTAACTAATTAGATTTCTATAAAACTAGTTAGGAACTTGAATCAACCCAGCCAAATGCTCATACTCGTACTACAGACACGACTGCCACAAAAGGCAGAATAGATATAAGCTTCCCGCATGCTAAGAGCTCTCACTCACACGTCGACCTCTCTGTTTTGTCACAAGCTCTGCCTCATTTCACTAGTTCGCTATCACATTCTCATAAATACTTTATTTGCTTTCGTATTATAAATTTTTACTTTTCGTGAAAGTTTATTTATCTCTGATAACTGTCACTAACTCAATTATTATACCAACAATTTTTTGTGTAATTAAATTCAGACTTTTGACACTAAGGAAAATTATTGTGAAAATTAAATATTATTGAACATTGCGACTCATCCTACAGGTATATACTAATTGTGGCATTAAGGTCATACAGCAACCTCGCTTTGATTGAACATTTGGGATTAAGCCAGAAAACATAAAATAATAATAATAATAACATAAATAATAATTCGTAAAATTTCATCCGGGGAATTCACCTCACAATGACGGAATTCACCCCGTGAAAGGTTAACATGGTTTTGATATTTGCAGAAAGGAATCTATAGAATTAAGCTTTGTTAACATGATCAACCAGGGAATTTTGATGAAGTAACCAGAGAACGAATGAATACTATGCGCATATTCTAAAATGTTATTTAATTTATTTAAATGAATTTATACAAACTTATGAATAAATATTCTAAAACATTAAAATTAATTTAATTAAAAACTTTTATAAAAAAAAAAATATAATAATGTTCATATGTACATATGTCGAATAAGATTTGAACTTCGGCAAAATAATTGATCTTTTAATAAAAAAATGTGCTATACCAAGAGCACAACAGTAGCACCATTTTTCGATGGTCTATTAATTTAGAAATTGTCTTTCCTTCATGAGCATATGTAAATACATATATTTGCCTATAGTTAGGTTCCTGAATGTGAAACCATTTTTTAAAGGATAAAGGGATATCCAATTTATTTCAGTGTGCGCCTCAAAGTTAGCTTTTTTTTATAACATTTTACATTGTGGCGAGATCGGAAAAAATAATACTTTTGGGGCATTTAAATTAAAACGCCCAACAAAAAAAATTACAATTAAATATTATTATATATTGGACTTTTAATATATGGAGAAACTATTTACATCTTTTTTATGATTTTATG
Source organism: Bactrocera tryoni (assembly GCF_016617805.1). Lineage (NCBI taxonomy): Eukaryota > Metazoa > Arthropoda > Insecta > Diptera > Tephritidae > Bactrocera > Bactrocera tryoni. Next base: position 54,946,890 of record NC_052501.1, on the reverse strand, counting down.
ATATATTAAAACTACTGACTTTTGAACTTTCAATTCTTAATAAAGTCATTTAAGTTTGTGAACTCTCAATTAACAAGTGTTTTTAATAGTAATTAATACTGTGATACTTCACATTACAACGTTTAATCGAATACATTTAGAATCCACGTTTTCTTTAATTTTCATTGTTTTTCATTTTTTGTGAGTAGTCTTGAACGATGTAACAAATCTCTCCGTTTACATATATTTCTATCTGGCCATCCCTCGTTTCCAATTGCTAAACGTCGAAACCTCCCGACAGTTGATCGAGTTCAGATGGTTTTGACGTTTAGGAATTGTTCTCTTATTTCCAATAAGAGATGTATTTAGCATCTCTTTATCTCTGCTTTTTTTTGTTGGTACAAATAGAACTGAACACCTTTTTATTTTTTTCTTTTTTCTTCAATGTAACAAAAAGACTTATGCTAGAGGATTCTAGATAACTATAACAGTAATTTAAATATGTAGTATGATGTTGAAAGAGACAATTGGTTTTCGTATAGAAAAAAAAATTTAAATTTTCCATTTTTCATTAAATTTAAACAATATCTTACTTATCAAAATAGATGGCGCTGTTGCAAAAGTTTTTAAATTTAAATCCACTTAAGAGAGAGAAATGTTCCAACTACTGCTCAGATCGCTGCCGCTAAAGCTGTGCTTGCCGATGCCGTCTCACTTGGTCAAATCTTGTCTAATAACATTATTTACGGCCATCGTCAAGTCGGTGTACTGAGTGTCCTGGTAACAACTTGTATGACGAGATCAAGAAGTGGTCCAATTCGCGCGCTTAACTTTACTGAATTGTAAGATTAATGAAGAAATTAAAGGTTGGTGCTTGATTACAGAAAATCGGCTTTTGTTTTATCTTTTAAGTGTTACTATTTGATAGCGTGAGTTTAGATATATGTTTCAAAATTGGTAAAATTTGTGTAGAAGGATTCTGTGCACCTAATTCTTATCTAGATATACATATCCTAATACTTTCTGACGTCTCTGCGCGACTGCGAGATCCTTCCGACCTAGAGTAGAACTTTGCAGAACTACTTTCTCTTAGAAAAATTCATCTTGTCGCAATTGTAGGAATTCTTACTGTACACTATTCATCATTCGTTAGTTGACTGTCGACGCGGATAGATGTGCGTGCGCATCGTTGCGATATTTTCCTAGTGTGTTTTTCGGTGATTTCTCGGTGATTTTTCGATTCCATTTTGTGCGGTCGTTTGTTTACGCAGTTTCGCAGGCACCGTTATTGCCTGGCGCGTGTGTTTAGCTTGCGGTGAAATTGTTTGTGCGATCGCGTGTTGTGAGGGTCGGTGACCGCGAGTGTTTCGTGCGGTTATACATTTTTGCGCAATTTTGTGCAATTTTTGTGTACCAACTCGTGAATATAGCGGTAAGTAATTTAATTATTACTATTGTTTATACGGACAACGTGGTCATCCACGTTGTTGTTATTGGCGGAAGCTTCACACGGTTCCAGTGTAGCTCCGTGTTGTTGGTACTCTTGCTGACTGAACTGCCTGCCAGTAGTTCTGTGCTGAGCATCTGGCGGTTAGTGGTTCGGTGTCAGAGGAGTCTGGACAGGATTGCCCTGAGGGTGCAAGCGTCTGTCCAGCGTTGGAGATTGCGACTCCTGTAAGGACCAACGGTCGTAACAGCGTTACCGTTTAAGCCCACGGTGCGATTCGGTACTGCGCCACATCGGTCGACTCTCGGACCGTTACGGGGACTTTGTCCGGTCGGCGGCCAATTGAGTGGCCTTAGTCCGACCACTGGTTGGGGTTGTGGGCTGTGCCACCGCGAGCACGCCATAATCGACCGCTTGGGTGGTCGCTGTTATTGAGCGGGCCCTTGCGTGGGTTGCACTTTTCAGCGCATTCAGACGCACGTACCTGGAGAGCAGCTGCTCCAGAGTCTTTCTGTCCGTGAACCGTCTACGCTAGTGGTACGCCAGCGGATCAGTCCGACTGAAGGGTTAGTTGGGAAGCGAGATGCCTCCTGGACGGAAGAGGAGGACGAAGGCCCTCGCTGGAAGCGGAGAATCCGCCGCTTCCACAGTCGTGGATGACTCCACGTCGGGCGGCGAGGGGGAAACGACGGGAGCGACGGGAGTAAGGTCTCCACCGCGGAGCAAGGCGCGTTTGGGGTCGCCGCGTAAAGAGGGCGGAAGCGAGGGAGGGAGCGAGAGCTGTGGCGGGAGTGCCACCGTGGCCTCCGTCGAGAAGGTGGTTACGCGTGCTGGGTCGCCGCGTAACGTAGGGGGTACAGAGGGAGGGAGCGGGAGTTGTGGCAGGAGTGCCAACGTGGCCTCCGCTGAGAAGGTGGTTGCGCGTGCGGGGTCGCCGCGTAACGTAGGGGGTGTCGAGGGAGGGAGCGGGTGTTGTGGTGGGAGTGCCTTAGTTGCCACCACCGTGAAAGCGGCTGCGCGTACGGGGTCGTCGCGTAACGAGGGAGGTAGCGGTAGTGGGAGCGTTGCCCATCCGTCTAGTACGGTGGGCAAAGGAGTGGGCGTCGCGAAGGAGGGCGCTGCGAAAGTTGTCACTCGTGTCGCGAGTGGCAATAAGGAGGAACGCGGGCTCTTCCAAGGGGAGCTGTTGTTGTTGGGGGTGGGGCAGTCAGCCATGTGGCGGCTGCAAAGCGTATTACCGGGGAGCTCAATGAGCTGGTCTTTGAGGCCAAGGGCTTTGAGATGGAGACCGCGAAGGGGCTGTTGGAGCTTGCCTCAAAGTATGAGGCGCTCCTGATGACGGTAATTACCGAAAATGCCCATCTTCGCGGTCAGGTAGATGCCCTTAGGGGAAGTTGCGGGGGCCACCCCTCGACGCCGAGCAGGTCAATGCCGGCTCCGTCGGCACCGATGCCTCCGCCTCCTGCACCTGTGCTGGATGCGATCACACCGGTGACGCCGAAGCCTGTGGAGACCTGGTCGGTCGTGGTGAGGAGTAAGGGGCCTGCAACTTCCTCTAAGGAGGTTATAAAGAAGGTGGTCAAGGAGGTGGGTCCCTCACTTGGTGTGAGGGTCCATGATCTTAGACCAATTAAGGGTGGTGGCCGGTTATTCGCACTCCCTCTGTTCTTGAGAGGGAGAAAGTTGCGAATAACAAGAAATTCGAGGAGGTGGGGTTGGACGTGTCTGTCAACCGAAAGTTGGGTCGCTGGGTCGTGGTCCAGGGGGTCCATACGGAGATCTCCCATGAGGAATTCATGGAAGATCTACTCCGGCTGAACCTCAAGGACTTCAGCCCGGCGTCCCAGAGGACTGACGTGAGGATGGTCAGTCGTCCCTGGAAGGTGGCCGCTGACGGTAGCACCAACGTTGTCCTGGAGGGTACGGACAAGTTGATGTCCGCCCTCTTGGAGAAGGGTCGGTGCTACATAAAGTGGTTCTACTTCCGGGTGCGACCGGATAGCCCCGTCGCTGGCTGCTTCCGGTGTATGGGATTTGACCATCGGGTGGCTGAGTGTAGGGCCAAAGCAGATGTCTGTCGGAGGTGCGGTCAAGAAGGCCACAAAGCTGCCAGTTGCGTCAATGCACCCCATTGTCGCAACTGTGAGTTTAAGGGTAGACCAGCTGGGCATCTTATGATGTCAGCTGTCTGCCCTATATATTGTGGCCTTGTGGAGCGCGCCCTCGCCAGACACTGATGGGAGGGATTATCCAGCTCAACTGTCAGGGCTCTTATGCCGTAATGTGTGAGTTGGGGGATAGCATGGTTGAGGGTGGGTGCAGTATTGCTCTACTCCAGGAGCCCTACGCCACCAATGGTGTGGTTCGGGGTCTTCCCGGGGGTTTTAAGGTCTTCACTGACCTTAGAGCTAACGCTGCAATAGTTGTGAATAATCCACACTACGATTGCGTAGTTGTGGATTCTTCACAACTGGGTATATGTGTAGCGATAGAAGGGGAGTTCGGTAGGATGATCGTCGCTAGTTTATATTGTAAATATAGCGAGCCCCTAGAGCCCTACCTGGGCTACATGGATAAGCTGCTACTACTTGCGAGTAGCAGTCCATTTATCCTAGGGCTGGATGCGAATGCCTCGTCCTCGATGTGGTTTAGTAAGGTATCCCGGCATTCGTCTGGATATCAAAGCCACCATCGAGGCGAGGCATTAAGCGAATGGGTGGTGGCTAAAGGCCTTCACATTTTGAATGAGCCAAGTGAATGGTATACGTTTGATGGGCCTGGGGGCGTAAGTGACATTGACGTGACGCTTATGAATGAGGCAGCAAGTAGGGCTTTTAGCTTTAGATCGGGGAGGTAAAGGGAGGGTGGGGATTGAGTGACCATAATTTGATTCAAATTATGGTTGCCCCCTCAATCCCCTCCCTTGCCTTATGAGAGTCCATTGCGGCGATGGCGTACCGCTGGTACTGACTGGAACCAATATGGACTCTCGGTTAGGGAAGCGGTATTTGAAATACCGCTTAGAGAGTTTGAGGAGTTTGGGGTTGACGAGCAGATTGCTCGTCTCTATGAGGTTGTTTGGGGGGTTAATGATAGGGTTTTTCGTAGGTATGACTGTTCTAAGGTTAGTAAAATCAAATGGTGGACGCGTGAGCTAACCTTGAAAAGTAGGACTGTCAGGCGATTGAGGCGAAAGTTTCAACGCGCCCGGCGGTCCAATTCTGATAGGCTGTCCCAGCTTAGGTATGAATTTAGTTGTGCGGATAGGGAGTATAAAGAGATGCTAGTGAAAAGTTAAAAGAGGAAGAGTGGAGGAACTTTGTCAGGGAAAATAGGAATGACCCTTGGGGTCAGGTCTATAGGATCTTCCGGGGTCGTAGGAGGGAGGATGTCACCTCTCTTCGCGTCGGTGACACTCTGTTATCGTCGTGGAGAGTGTGCGGGGGTTCTGTTAGGTGCGTTCTTTCCTAGGTCGGAGGTACAGGTACCTCAAACACAAGAGATGAATGTCAATCCATTAGATGATGGGGAGTTGGGGTACGCCTTTGGCCTGGTTAGGTCTAAACGGTAAACGTGTAAAAGCTTATGGAAATTCATTCCGGAATACCTGGAGGCCATTTATAATAAGTGCGTCTGGGAGGGATACTTTCCACGCGAGTGGAAAAGTGCTAGGGTTGTTCCTCTCCTGAAGTCCCCTGATAAGATCAGGAGCGATCCTCGATCTTATCGGGGCATCAGGCTCCTTCCAGTACTTGGAAAAGTGCTGGAAAGAGTCATGGTGGAACGGCTTCAGGAGCTAACGCGGGGTATGTGGTCGCATAGGCAGTTTGGGTTCAGGAAAGGACGCAGTATAGAGGATGCGTGGTTCTACGTTCAGAGTGTCGTTAGGGAGAATGTCAACAAATATGTCCTCGGCATATTTGTTGACTTCAAGGGGGCGTTTGATTACCTAAGCTGGGATCGAGTGGTGCAACGGCTGGAGGAGCTTGGCTGTTCAGAAATTTCTCTTCGGCGGAGTTATTTTTCGGACAGAAAGGCCTCTCTTGTCGGCATGAATGGGAGTGTGGAGATCGGAGTTGTTCGAGGCTGCCCGCAGGGTTCCATCTGTGGTCCATATATTTGGAACCTTATGATGGACACTCTGCTTGGGCAGCTCGAGCCACTCTGTAAGTGAAAGTTGTGCGGATATGGACGACCTTCTTCTTATGGTCGAAGGTCGCGCTCGAGGTCTGAGCTAGAACGGGCGGGAGGAGATCTCTTAGAGATCGTTAATTCTTGGGGTTTAGGTGTTGGGGGTCGACATATCGATGGACAAAACGGTGGCAATGCTGCTGAAAGGTAGATTGTCATCGGGTCGTCCACCGATTGTCCGTGTGAACTGGGTCAGCATCAGATATGTGACGCAAGTCAAATATCTGGGACTGACCATGAGTGAAAGGATGTGTTTTACTCCACACTTGGCGAATGTAAAGGAGCGACTGCAGGCAACTGTAGGCAAAATACGACGGATTTTGAGGAGCGATTGGGGTCTCGGACGTCGTGCTGTCCGCACCATATATCGTGGTTTGTTTGTGGCCTGTGCCACTTATGGAGCCCCCCTGTATGGTGGGAGACAGCCACGACTGTCTGGGGGTCTCAAAAACTCCTCTCAATCCAGCGTTGCATGACGCTGTTTGTTTGCCTGTAATGTCGCACCGTCTCTACGGATGCGATGCAGGTCTTGTTAGAGTAACCCTCTTGACCTGATTGTCATACAGCAAAAGCTGTTGCATCTGCTGGTTAAGAAGGGGCTTGAGTGTGTCATTGCTGCGGAATGACTGATTTCTGATGATGATGTGGAGAGGGAGGGATATCTAGGAGCAAGAGGTTCAGATGATAGGGTTAGGGTGTAGGTGGCAAGAACGTTGGGACAATAGTCCTAACGGCCGAGTGACGTACGAGTACATTCGGGACGTGGGGTTCGTTGTGGATAACCCAGACTTCAGATCTTGTCTGAGTCTGGGTTTCCTGCTTACGAGGCATGGGCCTCTGAATGCATTTTTGCATCAGAGGCACCTTACGGATACGTCGGGGTGTTTTTGTGGGGCGGGGTTAGAAAATTGGTTGCATTTGATTGCCAGGTGCCCGATGTACCTCGGACATTAGGGATCTGGGTGGTATGGGAGATTAGCTGGACTGATGTGGACGCTTAGATGTTGAAGTGGTGTGATCTCCACTGGTCGGAATACCGAACAGTTAGGGGTCGTTTGACAGGCGTGAATTATTTAAGCGGCGAAGGCTGATTGGCTGGAAGTTAGGAGTTAGGTTGTGTATGATTGGTGTGTGTGAAGGGATGTGTGCTATGGGGTCCAACCCCTGGCCACCAGTCCAGAGCCGTATGGAAGCTCAACTGGTAGTAGTTTCGGCTACGAGGTCTGACCGGAGACTTAATTCTGGTACCACGGGGAGCAGGAGCCCTTGGAGGTAACTCCAACCTGCTCATGCGGACTGGACCTTCAGGGAGTATCGTGGTGGCTGTGGTTAAAACCCAAATCGCGGGAAGAACTGACTTTGTCAGTTGAATGTGGAGTTGCATTGCAAACCGGTGTCGGACCCAAAGTACGGCAGAGGTTTTAGATGGGCCTCGAGCGCTACCAAGGTGGTTAGTGTGTCCATGCCACACTGCCAATTGGTACTGAAAATGCTTACCCAGACGTTGTACAATATTCATTGGGGGTTAATAATAGGGTTTCTGGTAGATATGAGTATTGTAGGGTTAGCAAAATTAAATAATGGACGCGTGAGCTAACCGTGAAGAGGATGACTGTCAGGCGATTGAGGCGAAAGTATCAACGCGCCCAACGGTCGAAATCTGATAGGTTGTCCCAGCTTGGGTATGAATTTAGTTGTGCGGATAGGGAATATAAAGATATGTTAGTCAAAAAAAAGGAGGATGAGTGGAGGAGTTTTGTTAAGGAAATTAGAAACGACCCCTGTGGTCAGTTCTATAAGATCTGCCGAGGTCGTAGAAGTCAGGACCTCTCTTCGCGTTGGTGACTCTCTGTTATCGTCGTGGAGAGAGTGTGCGGGGGTTCTGTTAGGTGCGTTCTTTCCTAGGTCGGAGGTGCAGGTACCTCAAGCACAAGAGGTGCCTGTCCCTCCATTGGATTATGGGGAGTTGGGGTACGCCTTTGGCCTTGTTAGGTCTAAATGTTCCCCAGGTTTTGATGGTTTGAACGGAGAGATGTGTAAAAGCTTATGGAAGTTCATTCCGGAATACCTGGAGGCCATTTATGATAAGTGCGTCTGGGAGGGATACTTTCCACGCGAGTGGAAAAGTGCTAGGTTTGTTCCTCTCCTGAAGTCCCCTGATAAGGTCAGGAGCGATCCTCGATCTTATCGGGGCATCAGTCTCCTTCCAGTACTTGGAAAAGTTTTGGAAAAAGTAATGGTGGAACGGCTTCAGGAGCTAACGAGGAGTATGTGGTCGGATAGGCAGTTTGGGTTCAGGGAAGGACGCAGTGTAGAAGATGCTTAGTTGTATGTTCAGGATGTTGTTAGGAAAAATGTCAATAAATATGTCCTTGGCATATTTGTTGACTTTAAGGGGGCTTTGATTACCTAAGCTGGGATCGGGTGGTGCAACGGCTGGACGCGCTTGGCTGTCCAGAAATTGCTCTTTGGCGGAGCTCTTTTTCGGACAGAAAAGCTTCTCTAGTTGGTATGAATGGAAGGATGGAGATTAAGGTAGCTCGTGGCTGCCGAATTGACTTTTTGTCAGTTCGATGTGGATTTGCATTGTCACCGAGTGCCGGAACCATAGTACGACAGAGGTTTTAGATGGGCCTCGAACCCTACCAAGATGGTTACTTTGTCCATTCCACACTGCCAATTTGCACTGAAAATGCCTGGCATTTTCAGGGCGCTGATGAACGCATTGATTTGAACCGTTGTACTTTTGAGTACCGTGGGGTAAGGCTATCGTCAGCAGGTACCTACGTTAAACATTCCGGTTTGTACACTATTCAATAGGCAATCATATGCCAAAAAATTCAGTTCATGTAAAAAGTGAACAGGTACTTTCTCCTCCATTGTTCAGCCTTTGCATGACTTCGACTAATCAGGAAACGTAGACGAAACCGACTGACGTTAGCCTTTTTCTTCTTTACTAGCATAGACAGCGCTTACGCGGTTATAGCCAAGTTACCAATAGTGCCACAGTCGTTTCTCTTTCTCCCTATTTTGCGCCAATGTGAGGCACCAACAGGTGCCTTCAGGCACCAATCAGGTCCTTCTCCACCTGATGTCCCTAAGTGAGTGGATGTCTTCTTCTTCTTCCAGCGAGGGGTACTGTTTCGAAAATCTTCAAAGGTGGAGTGTTCACTTCCATCCGGACAACATGGCTTAACCAACGTAATCACTACTTCGTAATTCACCGAACTACGGAAATTTCTCTTAAACAATATATCTATTAGTCCAAGTCGATGTTATATTCTCGGAGCATGCATACGTCAAGGCGCTGGATTCATATCGTCCATCTATCGCATCATAATCGATCTGGTTCCGAACTTCTCGACCCGGAAACAGCCAAGTAGCTTAATGAATTTTCTTGCCTTGAAATCTAGTACTACAGGCAATCATATTTTGTGTCTCAACCCATTTTGAGACGTTCCGCCATGGATGCCGAATTTGCCAACTATTGTACCAAGGATGCGCTCTTTGCCCACCATTTCCTTGGAATAACCAAGCACAATTTTTGTTTCGTGGCGGGGACAGTTGCCATAGTAGACATCTTTGGACATATCGTCCTTCTCTGCCATCGGGCCTGGGAGTGAACCAACGTTTCGCTCTGATGCGAATTGTTGCCAAACGCTCATTTTCCAAAGTGAATGCCAGGACTCGACGCCTGAGTCCTTATCCCACTACAAATCCTACACCGACTTTGCGCTCTTTTATATCCCCGCTGTGTCACAAGAACGTACTCGTCTCCGTAATTGCCCGTCAATCACATTTCTTGGCCGGCGGTGAGGACAGAAAGCAGCTGGACATCGGCACCTTCCCAATTTACAAACTCAATTGTTTGCTTGCACATCAACTTTGTGCAATGAACAAATTCATTTTGTTTTTTATATAATAACCAAAATTTACTGATCTTCTTCTTCTTTACTGGCGTAGACACCCCTTATGCGATTATAACCGAGTTAACAACAGCGCGACAGTCGTTTCTTCTTTTCGCTACGTGGCGCCAATTGGATATTCTAAGCGAAGCCAGGTCCTTCTCCAACGGAGTGGAGGTCTTCCTCTTCCACTGCTTCCCAATTCGGGTACTGCGTTGAATACTTTCAGAGCTGGAGTGTTTTCGTCCATCCGGACAACATGACCTAGCCAGCGTAGCCGCTGTCTTTTAATTCGCTGAACTATGTCAATGTCATCGTATATCTCGTACAGCTCATCGTTCCATCGAATGCGATATTCGCCGTGGCCAACGCGCAAAGGACCATAAATCTTTCGCAGAACTTTTCTCTCAAAAACTCGCAACGTCGACTCATCAGTTGTTGACATCGTCCAAGCCTCTGCACCGTATAGCAGGACGGGAATTATGAGTGACTTATAGAGTTTGGTTTTTGTTTGTCGAGAGAGGACTTTGCTGCTCAGTCCGAAGTAGCACCTGTTGGCAAGAGTTATCCTGCGTTGGATTTCTAGGCTGACATTGTTGGTGGTGTTTACGCTGGTTCCAAGATAGACGAAATTATCTACGACTTCAAAGTTATGACTGTCAACAGTGACGTGAGTGCCAAGTCCCGAGTACGACGACTGTTTGTTTGATGACAGGAGATATTTCGTCTTGCCCTCGTTCACTGCCAGACCCATTTTCTGTGCTTCCTTGTCCAGCCTGGAGAAAGCAGAACTAACGGCGCGGGTGTTGAGGCCGATGATATCAATATCATCGGCATACGAAAGCAGCTGTACACTCTTATAAAAGATGGTACCTTCTCTATTTATGTAGTTCTGCAGCTCGAACTATTTTCTCCAGAAGGAGGTTGAAGAAATCGCACGAAAGGGAATCACCTTGTCTGAAACCTCGTTTGGTATCGAACGGCTCGGAGAGGTCCTTCCCGATTCTGACGGAGCTTTTCGTGTTACTCAACGTCAGTTTACGCAGCCGTGTTAGTTCTCTGGGGATACCAAATTCAGACATTGCGGCATAAAGACAGCTCCTTTTCGTGCTGTCGAAAGCAGCTTTGAAATCGACGAAGAGGTGGTGTGTGTCGATTCTCCTTTCACGGGTCTTTTCCAAGATTTGGCGCATGGTGAATATCTGGTCGGTTGTTGATTTGCCAGATTTATTTATCACTGCAATAGTAATTCTATACTTTAATTTTTGTTTATTTTAATAATTTTGTGCAACGATCGATTTTGTTGATTTAATCAGTTTTACAAACATATGTATCGGGTGATTTTTTTGAGGTTAGGATTTTCATGCATTAGTATTTGACAGATCACGTGGGATTTCAGACATGGTGTCAAAGAGAAAGATGCTCAGTATGCTTTGACATTTCATCATGAATAGACTTACTAACGAGCAACGCTTGCAAATCATTGAATTTTATTACCAAAATCAGTGTTCGGTTCGAAATGTGTTTCGCGCTTTACGTCCGATTTATGGTCTACATAATCGACCAAGTGAGCAAACAATTAATGCGATTGTGACCAAGTTTCGCACTCAGTTTACTTTATTGGACATTAAACCAACCACACGAATGCGTACAGTGCGTACAGAAGAGAATATTGCGTCTGTTTCTGAGAGTGTGGCTGAAGACCGTGAAATGTCGATTCGTCGCCGTTCGCAGCAATTGGGTTTGTGTTATTCGACCACATGGAAGATTTTACGCAAAGATCTTGGTGTAAAACCGTATAAAATACAGCTCGTGCAAGAACTGAAGCCGAACGATCTGCCACAACGTCGAATTTTCAGTGAATGGGCCCTAGAAAAGTTGGCAGAAAATCCGCTTTTTTATCGACAAATTTTGTTCAGCGATGAGGCTCATTTCTGGTTGAATGGCTACGTAAATAAGCAAAATTGCCGCATTTGGGGTGAAGAGCAACCAGAAGCCGTTCAAGAACTGCCCATGCATCCCGAAAATGCACTGTTTGGTGTGGTTTGTACGCTGGTGGAATCATTGGACCGTATTTTTTCAAAGATGCTGCTGGACGCAACGTTACGGTGAATGGCGATCGCTATCGTTCGATGCTAACAAACTTTTTGTTGCCAAAAATGGAAGAACTGAGCTTGGTTGACATGTGGTTTCAACAAGATGGCGCTACATGCCACACAGCTCGCGATTCTATGGCCATTTTGAGGGAAAACTTCGGAGAACAATTCATCTCAAGAAATGGACCCGTAAGTTGGCCACCAAGATCATGCAGATTTAACGCCTTTAGACTATTTTTGTGGGGCTACGTCAAGTCTAAAGTCTACAGAAATAAGCCAGCAACTATTCCAGCTTTGGAAGACAACAACATTTCCGAAGAAATTCGGGCTATTCCGGCCGAAATGCTCGAAAAAGTTGCCCAAAATTGGACTTTCCGAATGGACCACCTAAGCACGCAGCCGCGGTCAACATTTAAATGAAATTATCTTCAAAAAGTAAATGTCATGAACCAATCTAACGTTTCAAATAAAGAACCGATGAGATTTTGCAAATTTTATGCGTTTTTTTTTTTAAAAAGTTATCAAGCTCTTAAAAAATCACCCGATACATATGTATGAGTTCAACTAACATTGTGCAGAGTTCACAGTCGCCAAGTAAGGAACTATATCAATATAAGTACTTTTTAAATAAAGTTTGTTAAGTCTTAAGCAGACACCGAACTGTAAGTTACACAATAAATAAAAACTTTAAAATTTAATCTTTTTTGGGCTTTAATTGCGAAAGTGGCGCAGTCGGAAATCCACGCAGTAATCAAAAGATTACGTCGGTATAATAAGTATTAATCTAAAGATTATATAAAACTACGTATACTAGATATTAATCTAAAGATTATTAAGTCTAAAACTACGTCAGTATACTAAGTATTAATCTAAAGATTAATAAGTGTGAAACTACGTATAATAGATATTAATCTAAAGATTATTAAGTCTAAAACTACGTCGGTATACTAGATATTAATCCAAAAAATTTAATAAGTGAACCAAGTGAAAAAAGAGCCATGGCGACTGAATCCAACCTACCCATTCACTTAACAGGTTCAGAACTAATAAAGGAGGCCAGAATAAAGGAATACAATGGCAAAGACTACGGTTTATCTTCTTGCATAAGGGAGGTAGAACTAATTCTCCCCCGTTTCAAAAACAATTTACCGTTATGTGAAAAATAAGATTCAAGGAATCGTTCTTCATGCAATAAGGACACTAGGGCAAGAATCCACATGGACAGACATTAAACACCAAGCAGGAAACCTAAACAATTATAATGTAAGCACTTACTTTTATAATCTCAGAAATATTTTAGACAAATTAAACACTAAATACGAACAAGATAATAATAAACCTTCAGAATTCAAGCCTTCAATAAATGAATCGCTAATTATAAAATCATTATTGAGCCAAACTAGCAAGTATTATCCATAGTAGAAATATTTTTTTTCTTTTGTTTTGCGGGCAAGGGGGTGGAAAATGCCTTCCGCATCATCGGTGCTATCGTCACAGCAGCGGTATGTGCCACTTGCAGGTCACTAAAAACCCCCCCTCTAAGGAACCGCCGCCCACCCTGATACCGCGTTTGCATTACTTCAGGGTGGCGTTCCATTTTTCTCATTGAGAGATTTACTTACATCTGCTCACCTGCGTCCAGGTCCCGCTTTTTGCTGCGTAGCAAGATTGCAGCGATTTTCTTGATAATCCCCCAGTTTGCTTCACTCTCCAACATGACGCTGACTAAATTGTCCGCGTTTATTGGGCCAACCAGGTCCTCTACGGCGGTGCGTTCTCCTTGCCAGCGTGCACATGCGAAGAATGTCTGTTCAGCGTCGTCTTCTGTCGCGTCGTTGTATAGGCATGACGGTTCTTCAACTTTTCCCATTCTGTGGAAGTACTTTTTGAAGTACCCGTGACCGGATAACAGCTGGGTTGTGTAAAAATCTACCTCTCCGAATTTTCGGCCTGTCCATGAGTCTAGATCAGTGTTTCCCAAAGTGGGCGATAACGCCCCCTTGTGGGCGCTGCAGGTGTCAAGGGGGGCGGTAAGGGACCCAGAGAGAAAATGGGGGCGTTGTGTAAAGGCCTGGAGGGTTATTTGTAATTATACTCTCGCAACAATGTTGCTAAGGAGAGTATTATAGTTTTGTTCACATAACGGTTGTTTGTATGTCCTAAAACTAAAAGAGTCAGATATAGGGTTATATATACCAAAGTGATCAGGGTGACGAGTAGAGTCGAAATCCGGATGTCTGTCTGTCCGTCCGTCCGTCTGTCCGTCCGTCCGTCCGTCTGTCCGTCCGTCCGTCCGTGCAAGCTGTAACTTGAGTAAAAATTGAGATATCATGATGAAACTTGGTACACGTATTCCTTGGCTCCATAAGAAGGTTAAGTTCGAAGATGGGAAAAATCGGCCAACTGCCACGCCCACAAAATGGTGGAAACCGAAAACATATAAAGTGTCATAACTAAGCCATAAATAAAGATATTAAAGTGAAATTTGGCACAAAGGATCGCATTAGGGAGGGGCATATTTGGACGCAATTTTTTTGGAAAAGTGGGCGTGGCCCCGCCCCCTACTAAGATTTTTGTACATATCTCGGAAACTACTATAGCTATGTCAACTAAACTCTATAAAGTCGTTTCCTTCAGGCATTTCCATATACAGTTCAAAAATGGAAGAAATCGGATAATAACCACGCCCACCTCCCATACAAAAGTTATGTTGAAAATCACTAAAAGTGCGTTAACCGACAAACAAAAAACGTCAGAAACTCTAAATTTTTCGGAAGAAATTGCAGAAAGAAGCTGCACCCAGGCTTTTTTTAAAAACTGAAAATGGGTGTGGCCTCGCCCACTTATGGACCAAAAACCATATCTCAGGAACTACTAGACCGATTTCAATGAAATTCGGTATATAATATTTTCTTAACACCCTGATGACATGTACGAAATATGGATGAAATCGGTTCACAACCACGCCAACGCCACTTCCAATATAACGCTATTTTGAATTCCATCTGATGCCTTTTCTGTATAATACGAGTATATACATACATTAGGAATCAATGATGATAGCGGAATAAAACTTTACAGAAATACGATATTTGAAAAATATGTAAATAACGCATAATGAAATCTCGATTATCACTTTATCATGCGAGTATAAAATGTTCGGTGACACACGAACTTAGCCCTTCCTTACTTGTTTTATTTAGTTAGGAGGCCTCTTAGACAACGACTACATACATGAGCTCTCGACTCTCAACAACAACTTGTGACCATCAACTAATATGAATTAAAAGATTGCTCAAATTCGGTTCTTTATTTCTCTCCGCGTAGTTCATATATCTGTCCTATTTTATTGAATATAGAAAAAATGAAAATCATGTCGTGTAGCGCACGTTTTGAGCTTTTGAACTCCTTAAATCTTTTATGTGGAAAATAAAAAAAGGAACTTTATCCTTTCTTACAAATGTATTTCTGGAGGAAATAAAAAAAGGATAAAGATGTTTTTTTTACAAATGTATTTCTGGGAAAAATAAGATAATACGAAAAGGAGAAAGATCCTTTTTTTACAAATGTATTTCTAGGAAAAATAATAATTAATATTTTTGGACTACTATATGATAATTGTGCTTAAGCATTCCTATATAAACAATGTAATATTTATTTTATATTCATTTGTGGTTTTGCGCGCAATAGATGAGCATTACTTACGCCTCCTTTACACTACTCGCGAAGTTGAACGTATTTCTCAAAGCAAAACAATGTCGGAAGTAAAAAAGAAGAGACGGCAATACTGTGCGGAATACATTAAATTTGGATTCATTGAAAATCCCACAAACGCATCCTCGCCTTTGTGTCTTCTATGTCTAAAAACATTTTCGAATGAAGCAATGAAGCCTTCAAGACTGCAAGATCATTTGAATAAAATGCATCCAGATAAGAGAGACAGGAATGTAGCATATTTTCAAGACCTAGAGATGAAGCATAATACTCAGCCAAGTGTAGCAAAACTATTTTCGACGGCTGCTAAGCAAGATAACGACGGACTTCGAGCTTCGTACAATATCTCTTTGTTAATTGCTCAAAACGGCAAACCACATAACATCGGAGAAGAATTAATATTGCCAGCAATAGATGAAGTAATAACTACCGTGCTTCATAAACCGGCCGCAGATATTATCCGAAAAATTCCTTTGAGTAATAATTCTGTGCAAAGATGAATTGATGAAATGGCTGAAAACATTGAAGAATCATTGCACTATCACCTGAGGTCAAGTCAATTTTCAATTCAGCTGGATGAGTCCACTTTACCAACTAATGAAGCATTGTTGTTGTCTTACGTGAGTTTTATTAAAGATGAGAAAATATGTGAAGAACTATTATTTGATAGAAATTTAGAGACCGGTACAAAACGCGAAACCATATTCAATATATTGGAAAAGTTTTGCAATGAGAAAGAAATTCCTTTGAAACAAATTATTTCAGTTGCTACGGATGGCGCTCCGGCTATGACAGGGTGCCATAAAGGCTTCATAGCGTACTTAAAAAATAAAATTCCAGATGTCCTTGGTGTACATTGCGTTATTCATAGACAACATTTAGTTGCTAGAAACTTAAGCGAAAAACTGTTTCAATCACTGCAATATGTCATCAAAGCAGTCGATAAAATCCGCAACAGCTCTTTGAATGATAGATTATTTCATCGGCTTTGTTTTACTAATGACGAGGATTTCAATCGTTTGTTGTTTCATATTAAAGTTCGTTGGCTATCAAGAGGCCATTGTCTGACTCGATTCTATAACCTGTTTGACTCTGTTATATAGTTCTTGGAAACTAAAGATAGGTACAGAATTTCAAGACAAGCTCATAACATCAAAGAATGTTATAGCTTACATGACAGACCTGCACGAGTATAAATTGTTCAACGACTTGAATCTTCAACTGCAAGGCGATAAACTAAATTTAATTAAAACAAAAAACGTCGTTGCTGCTTTCGCAGCCAAACTGCCTCTACACAAAAAAGAGTCTGGGCAGACTTTCCAAATTTATCAGTATCATGCAGTAACGACGAATTGTTTGCCTACTGCCAACATTTGGAAAACCTCCACATTGACTTCAGCGAACGATACCAGGACATTTTGAACTTGGAAATATGTACCAGACTGGGTGTTGGATCCATTTTCAAATGTCAACACAGCAATGTCACCTCAGCTGGAAGAAGAACTTATAGAATTGACAACAACCGAGGAAATAAAAATCAAGTTCAAAAATGGTGACCAAGAATTTTGGCTACAAAAACCGATCTCGCAATTGTACCCTTTTTTGTTTTTATTTTTTTTTTTATAGTAGGAGGAAGCATCGAAAGCCGGAGTGCGGGACTTTAATCCGCTAAACCTAACCTACTCCCAATTTAAGACTCTCCCACGGAACCACCAGATAAGATATTACTTCATGGGAGTGACAAGACATTTTACGTCTCCTCTATAGCACAGACGGACTGACGCCTATTCTGCTGTATCTGTCTTAATATTGTCATGATGGAAGTTGCCGCTTCGCGAACAGCTTTCCACTTCTCAGAGGACTGGCACATAACTGCAAACTTTCCACCTTTAAACTACCACCTAGTGCTGTTTCTAACTTTTCCCTTATGTTTAGAAACCGAGGACAATGGAAGAACACGTGCTCAGAGTTTTCTAACGACTCCGTACACATCAAACAATACGGACTGACGTCGTTTTGAAATTTATATAGATAGCCTCTGAAGCACCCATGCCCGCTTAATATTTGAGTCAGGTGGAAATCCAGGTCCCCATGTTTTCTACTTATCCACGTATGTCCTTTAGTTGAGGTTTGCCACCGTTGCTGCCACATATTTATACTCTTCTTTCTCTCTTCTCTCTTTTGGATTACTGTAATTGGCGCTGATAGCTCATATAATCTCGCGAGCTCGGCATACCAGCTAGTACTTCAGATGCTTCGCTGGAAATAGTTCAGAAAGCACTTGTTACTCTTATTACTGTGAGTCTATGCACTGCATTTATTGGTTTGGCATACGCTTTTATGTTTAGCGCCTGTATCCATACTGGAGCTGCATATAGTATAACTGAGCTCATAGCTTTTGCGATTAGAAGTCGGCGGCTGGAGCGCACACAGCCTCTATTTGCCATCATTCTTGATAACGCGTTATAAATCCTATTTGCTTTATTTGCTATGTTTGCCAAGTGCTGCTTGAATTTCAGTTTGGAGTCCAATATTACCCCTAAATACTTCAACTGGGGTTGTGAAGTAATCATACACTCTCCTATAGTGAGAGTTATTTTTTTCTCGATTTTCCTGGAGCTTATGAGCAGTACCTCTGTTTTGTGCTCAGCCAGTTCCAAACTCTTGGAAGAAAACCATTGACGTTGACCATTTATGCATTCATTACATTTATTTTGTAGGTCTTCAAGTTGTTTACATACTGCTACCCCTATAAGGTCCGCTATAACATCCGCGATTGCGATTAACTTAACGTGTTTAGGCTGTGGAATTCTTAGCACCCCATCATAAATTAGATTCCATAAGAGAGGGCCTAAAGTAGATCCTTGTGGCAATCCACTTGAAATAGGGTAGCTCTTGAAACCTTCGGTAGTGTCGTAGATCAGCCTTCTATTTTTAAAATAACTCATAATGATATTTATGAGGTACTGAGGGGCGCGTATTCCATATAGGGGTTCGAATATATTTTCCCATTTAGCAGAGTTGAATGCATTCTTCACATCCAGGGTGATCAGCGCACAATATTTTTTTGTACCACCTTTCCATCTTTTGCCACTTGCTGCTCTTTTCGCAGTGTCGACAACTTCTTTCAGTGCATCGATAGTAGACCTCTGTTTTCTGAAGCCGTATTGTCTTTCTGATAGTCCGCCGGCCTCCTGGATTGCAATCTCCGAGCGGTTTCTTATTATGCTTTCGTACACTTTGCCCATTGTGTCGAGCATACACAGAGGTCGATACGAAGAAGGTTCATCTGGTGGTTTTGGGATTAAAACTAGGCGCTGGATTTTCCAGGGATCGGGGAACATCCCGTCTTTTATACATGCGTTGTACATTTTTGCGAAAAGAGTGGGCTTTGAGATTATGGCTACCTTTAGAGCTCTGTTTGGTATGCCATCGATAACAGGCGCTTTGTTGTTTTTGATTCTTTTAGCTATGGCCAATACTTCTTCTTCCGTAACCAGTGGGGGTGATTCAGCAGCTTCGTTTCGTCGCACAGCGCTGGTAATCAGGGCGTGCGTCGGAAATAATGCCTCGACGACTTTCTTCATAAACGGAGCGCATTTGGGTTGCTGCCGCTTATTTTGGAATTTGGACATACAGATTTTATAAGGAGTCCCCCAGGGGTCTATATTCGCTTTTTTACAGATCTTTTAAAAACAGTTTCTCTTGCTACGGATTATAGCTGACTTTAGGAGCTTCTTATGGTTTTTAAAAGCTTCTTTGAGACGGTTTTCGTTTCCGCCACTTTGATTGCGTTGTAGGCGACGTCGGGCTGAGTGACAGAGCTTTCTCATCGTGGCAATTTCTTCATTCCACCAGTATACAGGTCTTCGCTAATTGTGACATTTTGTCCTTCGCATTGTGGTGTCGCATGCTGCTATCAGTTCCTTTTGCAATGCGGTTACTAAGTGGACGCCGCCTTCGCCTGGTGCTATTGCTGCACTCCAGACTGTCTCAAAAACGTCAGTGTCAAAATCCGTTTGCTTCCAGCTTCGTTTATGTGTAGTGTTACTGCGTGGGGGTTCCTGGTCCCCAGAGAATAAGACTTCTGCGATAATTGCCATATGGTCACTATTTGTGAACATGTCTGACCACTTCCACTTAATGTGTCTGCTTAGTGCGTCATTTGCAAACATCAGGTCTATTACAGAGCCTTTATTTCTTTTTCGGTAAGTATTTTTTGTGCCACTGTTCATTATTGTGAGGTTGGTTTGGCTCAGGAATTCCAAAACTAGGCGCCCTCGATGGTTTGAACTTCTGCTTCCCCAGGCAGTAGACCATGCGTTAAAATCGCCTGCCATTGTTATCGGCGTCTTCAAATACTCTAACGGACGCACTGGGACGAGCATAGCAGCTTACGTAACAAATTCCCCCTATTTGCGCCCATGTAGAGCCATTTTTTGCTTCTCTACAGCAAGATGTGAATGTTTGTCCATTACAGACCATATTGCTGCTTTGCCACTTCTGTCTGTAATCCAAGTGCTTTCCGAACGTTGGGAATATTGCTCACTCAGTAAGGCGACATCAATGTTGCTTTCTATTACGTTTTGTTGCAGCAGGGCTTGTGCTGCAGCGCAGTGGTTTAGGTTCAGCTGCAATATTCTCATTTTTCCATTGTCTTAAGCAACTCTACGTATTTGGGGCAAGTCGTACTTAGAACCGAATGTTCTCCTTTGCAGAGCATGCAACTCGGTGTGTTAGTGCATACTTTTGCAACATGTCCCGCGCTTCCACAACGTGTGCAAAGAGAGGACCTGTCGATAACACTGCAACATTTACGCGCCATTTGGCCTGGATGGAAACATCTGTAACAGCGGGAAACAGGCGAGTACTCCCGGAAGCGAAGGATCGACCACCCGATCTTTACTTTGCCTATTTTAAGGGCTGTCTTAGCGTCTTGAACACGCAGGCATATAAGGGCTATTTGAGTGCCGCTTCTTGTCTTCCGCATATTTTTGATATTTGCTGGCCCTATATTCTGAAGACCGCACTCCTTTTGTAACGCGACGCAGATTTCTTCGGGGGTGGTTATCTCGTCCAGGTCCTTGCACATTATCGTGACGTTGTGCGTTTTTGGCTGTATTACAGCCATTTCTCCAATCACTCCCTCTAGAGCGCTCTCGAACGAGTCGGCTCTCTTGTCTGTTTGGTGTTTTAATTCTAGCAGGAGGTCTCCTTTGGCGTTTTCTAAATGTGCCTTACGTTTGTGCCCAGTTCCTCAAGGCCACTATCACACTTAATTTTCTTGAGAATGTCCGCATATGATCCTCCCTCCTTTTTGGTTATAATAATAGCGTCCGGTTTCGTACGAATTCTTTTTTCAACCGGCTTTCTCTTTTTTACCACGTCCACCCATTTCTTGGATGCGGGCTTATCGACAGAACTGTCTTTCGGTACAATCTTAATGACCTCACTATATAACCCCTGCGCTTTATCGCTCGCGTTTCTAGGTTTTTTGGTTGGTGGTAAGTAACCTGTTAATTCTCGTATCCTCTTCGGCGTATGCTTTTCTCTGGGGATAGGAGATACTTGCGACGCTTTCCCTACCACAGTTCTTTTCAGTAGATTTTCTGTGTTTTCAGCCTTGTCGTACAGGCTTGTTATGCAGCTTACAAGGTCACGCATAGCTTGGTTAATATGCCTCTGACCAGACATCATAGTTTCCAGCTCCTTGATTTTTGTGCCCAGTTTACAAAAAATATTACCAGCTTCTTTGTTCTGCATTTGCTCAGATTTTTCGCCTTTGTTATGTTGGGCGGCATTTTCACAATTTTGTATAGGTCCAGCAGCGGTGGTCTCCTCATTTTGCCTCTTGGAGGCGTTCTCGAAATCTTAGAATTCCTCCGAAAAGGATTCTCTGGGGTACTTCCCAAACTATTTTCAGAGGCCATATCTCTGCCTGAAAATAGTTGGCAACACCTGTCAATGTTCAGTCCTTTGTCCTAAAACCTTAGTTGCTTTTTTTTAATGGCTGGCAATGCCGTAACCAAAGGCAAAGCGAAGAAGGAGAAACGAATAACGTGAAACAGCTGATCGAACAAAACAAAACGGCAGATTAAAATTAAGTGCACGTTTTGTTTCGCTGTTATATGGGGAAAATATAATTTCAGTTTTATTTTGTTTAATTTCCCACGAAAAGGGGCAAGTAAGTAAAAAATAAAGTTTTTAATACAAATAAGATTTTACTTATCTGTTTGCTAGGTTCAGTATCCAAATTGAAAGGTCCAGTCTCCCGGTAAGTTGTACCCTGGATTGTGGTCAATCGTTCAACGATTCTTGATAGCATTCCCATCGTCATATTTGTGTGAACGTGAATTTAGTGCTGTGACAACACTGCTTACTAAAAATAGAAATCGTTTGCTTGCTACCGAACGTAACGACTTGCAACTGTTCTTGAGTAAATTGGAACCTGATATGTATTAACAAACTTATTAAACAGTATCAGATTCATCCTTCACATTAGTTTTTATATATGGATCGATTATTTTAGTTTTATTTTTAATAAAATATTCTCTGTTTTAATACTATAAAGTTGTGTTTCAATAATCATTCTTATTGGCAGGTGGAGCCCGTAAGAGTTAACTTGAGACCTAAGCGCCGTTGTATGTTACCTACTGCGCTCAGGTTTCAAGTTGCTGATTATAGTAAAAGTTTCGTTTAGAATTCTCCGTTAATATACATATATAGGACACAATAATTAATTTGAAGTTATAGTGGTTTTTAAATAGGTGAAAAAATGGGGGCGCTAAAAAAATATTTATTCTCAAAGTGGGCGGTAGACAAAATAAGTTTGGGAACCACTGGTCTAGGTCTTTTATAAGCCTGGCCGTCCATCTGCCGCGGCTTTCGGTGTCCCATCTTTGTTGCCAGGTTATTATTGTTTCTTTTTTTATTTGTTCTATAGCGCTCTTGTTGTTATCGGATGACTGCTTCAGCTCCCACATTTTTTTCCTTTCGTATGCTAGAAGGTCAATAGGGGCATTTCCGCTTATATCAAATATTGCCTCGCCGGACACTGTTCGGTGGGCTGATGCAACTCTGAGCGCTGCAGTGCGGTGCACTCTGGCCGCTACTTTACGCCGGTTTTCCTTTTTAAGCACAACTGCCCATATCTCAGCTCCATATAATAAAACGCTGATTGTTGTCGACATTAGGAGCTTTCTTTTTCCTTGACCGGGGCCTCCTATGTTGGCCATTAGTCGGCTCAGTTGAGAGGTGATCTTCGCTTACTTTCCCACGGCGTGCTAGATTTGTACCCAGAAGGTTAGTCTGGGGTCCAGTCTTACGCCTAGGTAGTTAACTGCTTTTTTTGTTCTAAGAATATCCGTAGTCGTGTGCATGCTTATATCGAGAGGTATGTGCTTGGTTTTTAGCAGCAGTAGCTCTGTTTTCTCCGTAGCGAGCTGGAGGCTGTGTGAGTCGAGCTTTCTTCGCGCAATGTAGTCCGCGTAGTCTATTAAATACGATTGACGTGACCGCTATCTGTCGTGATCCTTCTTTAGTGTCGTACAGCAATTTTCTATTGCTAAGGTAGCTCCGCACCACGGCCCTGAGGTAGTCGGGTACCTTAAAGCTTTTCTCGAGAGCGTCGATCATATCTACCCATCTAGCGCTGTTGAAGGCGTTTAGGATATCTAGAGTCGACAACAACACTATTCTTTTGTATTTATGCCATCTACGCTGTGCGGCTTATACGCTTTCAATGACGCATTTTATTGCTCCTATGGATGATCTGCCGGGTCTAAAGCTATATTGTCTAGTGGGGGGGCAGTCCTCCAGCTTCGTTGATAGCCGCTTCAAGTCTGGGTTTAAGCAGGGTTTCGAAAAGCTTTCCCGCTGTGTCAAGCATTCATAATGGGCGGTTTGCTGATGGCGAATTGAGCTCTCCTTTTCCCTTACTGATTAGCACCAGCCGTTGCTTTTTCCAGGGTTCAGGGAATATTCCGGCTTCAAGGCAGGCGTTTAGTAGTACTGCCGGGCGCTCTGCAGCGATTATTTTGAGAATTTCTGATGGGATCCCGTCCGGTCCGGGTGATTTGTTGGCCTTGAGCTTGGCAGTGGCTAGTTGCAGCTCTTCAAGGGTAAACGGGGGGATTTCCGTCGATCCTAGATTGTGTTCTGGATCACTAGCCTTTGTTTCGTGTGTGGGAAATAGTGCGTTCACAATGTTATCCATTTTGGCAGCGGTTAGGTAAGGTGGCTTTGCTCGAGCGCTGAATTTCTTCATCACTATTTTATACCCGAGTCCCCAGGGGTTTTTGCTTATACCCTCGCATAGTTCCTCCCATTTTTTCTTTTTGCTGTCGTCGATGGCATGCTCAGCTCCTTTTTTGCTAATTTGTATTGATCGGCTTCTAGAGTTGCGGATCCTCTACGCCTGGTTCTCGTGTAGGATCTGTGAAGGCGGAGGCATGTCCGTCTGAGTTGGGCTATATTTCCAGCCCACCAGTAAACTTCTGCTTTATGTTTACTGAGGAGGCCTTGGGCATTGCATTTTGCGTCTGGAGTGGTTTCCTCGCATTCCGGTCTTCTAAACGTGATTTCGTTTCCCATATTGTGCACTACTAGCGCTAGCCGCGCAGCCATTTCTAGAATGTGCTTTCCTCTCGAGTCCGTGTTTGGCAAACTCCACTCTACGGCTCTGGAGTTTAGGTCTCCGGCGATAATCAATTGACTTTCTATAGACCTGGCTGTATCCTCCATATTGTCGAGCTTTCCTTGGAATTTCTGTATACTATCGCTTGGCGTCAAGTAGCAGCTAATTACTGTCAAAAGGTCGCATTTGGCCCAGACGAAGCCGTTGCCGGTTCCATTGTTTACAGTGCTGATATTACACCCTGGTGGTAACCAGGGGTCATGTGTAGAAGTTCACGCAAGTGAGGAAAGTTCTCTGATCGCCATTCACTTGGGAGTGGCCAGAAACGATTCTTTTACATATGACTCAAGCAGCTCACGACTTCCGGTCTTTGACCAAGTATCCTCTGGTTAGCCTAAGAACATCCGTTCGAAGGTGAGCTAAAGTGAGAAGGCGAAACATCCCCTGCATAGGGTTGTGCGCTGGGTTTGGGACCCGCCACGTAAAAAGCCTACCCCAATGAACAGTAACAACCAGCCTCGGATGAGAGACCCCCCTTTTGATGACGACCACGGCAAACGAAATAAGGACTACGATTAAGGGCATGCACCTGGAATGTCCGGTCCCTTAATTGGGAAGGTGCCGCTGCCCAGCTGGTTGATGTCCTCGTGAAAATAAAGGCTGACATCACCGCCGTACAAGAAATGCGATGGACGGGACAAGGACTGAGGCGAGTAGGTCCTTGTGACATTTACTACAGTGGCCATATAAAGGAGCGCAAGTTTGGTGTGGGATTCGTGGTGGGAGAGAGACTCCGTCGCCGAGTACTATCATTCACTCCGGTGAATGAACGTCTAGCCACAATCCGCATCAAAGCGAGGTTCTTCAACATATCGCTGATTTGCGCCACGCCCCGACGGATGAGAAGGACGATGTGACCAAAGATGCCTCTTTGCGAGTGCTTGGAACTTATGAGAGGCCCCCGCCACGATGTCAAAATCGTGCTTGGCGACTTTAACGCCAGGGTGGGCAAAGAAGGTATATTTGGCACTATGGTCGGTAAATTCAGCCTCCACGAGGAAACATCCCCAAATGGGTTGAGGCTGATCGACTTCGCCGGGGCCCGAAATATGGTTATCTGTAGTACTAGATTCCAGCAAAAAAATTCATCAAGCTACCTGGCTGTCTCCGGATCGAAAAACTACCAACCAGATCGATCATGTTGTGATAGACGGAAGACACGTCTCCAGTGTTTTAGATGTGCGTGCGCTCCGAGGTCCTAACATCGACTCGGACCACTATCTTGTTGCAGCCAAGATTCGCACCCGCCTCTGTGCAGCAAAAACGCACGCCAACAAACACAAGGAAGGTTCGACGTCGAAAAGCTGCAATCACAACAGACTGCCGAACGATTTTCTACTCGGCTTGCACTCCTGCTCTCTGAGAGCACTCATCAACAACTCGGTATAAGGGAACTGTGGGACGGCATTTCAAACTCCTTACGTACAGCTGCATCCGAAACCCTTGGTTTTCGGAAAGTGCAAAAGAACAACTGGTACGACGAGGAGTGCCGCGCCGCAGCGGAGAGAAAACAGGCTGCCTACCTCGCAACGTTACGATCGACCACAACACGTGCGGGATGGGATAGATACCGAGAATTGAAGAGGGAAGCGAGACGCATCTGCAGACAGAAAAAGAAAGAGGCCGAAATGCGTGAGTATGAAGAGCTTGATAAGCTGGCCGACAGGGGTAATGCTCGAAAATTCTACGAAAAATGCGGCGGCTTACAGAAGGTTTCAAGACCGGAGCATACTCTTGTAGAACCCCCAAAGGTGATCTAGTGACCGATGCCCAGAGCATACTTAAATTATGGAGGGAACACTTCTCCAGCCTGCTGAATGGCAGAGAATGCACAACGCCAGGAGAAGGCGAACCCGATTCCCCAATCGATGACGATGGAGCAGACGTTCCATTGCCCGACCATGAAGAAGTTCGAATAGCAATTACCCGCCTGAAGAACAACAAAGCGGCGGGGGCCGACGGATTGCCGGCCGAGCTATTCAAACACGGCGGCGAAGAACTGATAAGGAGCATGCATCAGCTTCTTTATAAAATATGGTCGGACGAAAGCATGCCCAACGATTGGAATTTAAGTGTGCTATGCCCAATCCATAAAAAAGGAGACCCACAATCTGCGCCAACTACCGTGGGATTAGCCTCCTCAACATCGCATATAAGGTTCTATCGAGCGTATTGTGTGAAAGATTAAAGCCCACCGTCAACAAACTGATTGGACCTTATCAGTGTGGCTTTAGACCTGGAAAATCAACAACCGACCAGATATTCACCATGCGCCAAATCTTGGAAAAGACCCGTGAAAGGAGAATCGACACACACCACCTCTTCGTCGATTTCAAAGCTGCTTTCGACAGCACGAAAAGGAGCTGCCTCTATGCCGCGATGTCTGAATTTGGTATCCCCGCAAAACTAATACGGCTGTGTAAACTGACGCTGAGCAACACGAAGAGCTCCGTCAGAATCGGGAAGGACCTCTCCGAGCCGTTCGATACCAAACGAGGTTTCAGACAAGGCGATTCCCTATCATGTGACTTTTTCAACCTGCTTCTGGAGATAATAGTTCGAGCTGCAGAACTTAGTAGAGAAGGTACTATCTTTTATAAGAGTGTACAGCTGCTGGCGTATGCTGATGATATTGATATCATCGGCCTTAACACCCGCGCCGTTAGTTCTGCTTTCTCCAGACTAGACAAGGAAGCAAAACAAATGGGACTGGCAGTGAACGAGGGCAAGACGAAATATCTCCTGTCATCAAACAAACAGTCGTCGCACTGGGGACTTGGCACTCACGTCACTGTTGACAGTCATAACTTTGAAGTTGTAGATAATTTCGTCTATTTAGGAACCAGTATTAACACCACAAACAATGTCAGCCTGGAAATCCAACGCAGGATTGCTCTTGCCAACAGGTGCTACTTCGGACTGAGTAGGCAATTGAAAAGTAAAGTCCTCTCTCGACGAACAAAAGCCAAACTCTATAAGTCGCTCATAATTCCCGTCCTGCTATATGGTGCAGAGGCTTGGACGATGTCAACAACTGATGAGTCGACGTTACGAGTTTTCGAGTGAAGGGTTCTGTGAAAGATTTATGGTCCTTTGCGCATTGGCCACGGCAAATATCGCAATCGTATGAGATTTATATACGACGACATTGATAGTTCAGCGAATTAAAAGACAGCGGCTACGCTGGCTATGTCATGTTGTCCGAATGGACGAAAACACTCCAGATCTAAAAGTAGTCGACGCAGTACCCCCCGGGAGAAACAGAGGAAGAGGAGGACCTGCACTCCGTTGGAAAGACCAGGTAGAGAATCAACTGGCTTCGCTTGGAATATCCAATTGGCGCCATGTGGCGAAAAGAAGAAACGACTGGCGCGCTGTTGTTAACTCGGCTATAATCGCGTAAGCGGTGTCTACGCCAATTAAGAAGAAGAAGAAGAGGTAACCATATAGCGGCGGTTGAGCTGTTATCTTCTAGCCAGGTACCTATCTCTTTCTTTATTGCTCGCTTATGATGATCATCTCGTAGTCGCTCTCCGTCACCATTTGCGTTGGCAGTCTTGCATCTGTGCATGTTTGCCTGTAGGATATTCATTTGCCTCGATAATTCCTATATACCGTGCATTTTGCGGAGCCCGGAATGTGATCGGTTTTTTCATGTTTGGCCTCCTTGCGAAGGCAGCATGAAGGAGGCTTGTCGCATTCTTTCAATTTATGACCTGGTTGGCCGCATTTTATGCAAGCACCTTGTCCTCTTCTTTTGGGCCCTTTGCAGTCCCAGGTTAAGTGACCTGGACCAAAGCAGCGGAAACACCTTGTGGGGGTTTCTTTCAGCCGCAGCTTGCAGCTAACCCAGCCAATTTTAATGCGTGCCTGTCTCATTAGTGCAACAGCTCTATCCTGGTCCAGCGTTACATATGCCCTTACCTGCTCTCTTGTGTTAGGAGCTGTTATGTTAATCACCAAGCCTTCGGTGGGGTCCTGTAGCATTTCTTTGACAGCCCCTGGTACTTCCTCTTTTGTTGTCAGCGAGTCGAGGTCTCTGATTTCTTTAGTAACCTTAGTTTTAAGGTCGGCTACAATTGCCATCTCTTTGAGAGTGGACTTAAGTGCCTCACAGAAGCTGGCCTTTGTGGGCTGTCCCTTCCTAGGGACCTAATAGGGCCTCGGCTCTTGTTTTGCGGATCCATTTGATTTTTACTTCTGTCTCTTTAAGATCTACCTTGCTACGGATATTCTTGGGAACTTCAGCGTAGCTATATTCTTCTGCTGGTTTTATTATAACGGCCCCTGTTTGTGGTTTAACTTGCTGCCTCTTGTTTGCATTTTTTGGCGCTTCTTCCCTCGTTCCTTCGTTTATGTAGGTTTTCTTGGCTTTTTTAGGCAAAACTTTTTGCCACTGGCCGTCGTTTTCGTGTCGTGGTCGCACTGTTTCTCGTCGCCCCACGGGGCTTGTCGCACGAAGTTTCGAGGTTGCTGACACGGGGGTCGTGATGCGTCTGCTTAGGTGTGCCCGCCTTTTCTCGGTTTCTGCAGTGAGCCAATTTCTGCAGTAGCTCTTGATGACGTCGAAGAGTTCGTCAAGCTGTGCCGCTCCGTTCTTTACGTCCATGCTGACGTTCTTTTGCTTCGCCATCGCCAACTTCATTGTTTGCACTATCCCCTTGCACTTTTCTAGGGATTCTTCTTCTGCTCGTCTCATTTGGGTGATGTATTCCTGTTTCGGCGAGCTCTGATTTCCGTCTTTAGTGGCAGCTGGGGTACTTTTCCCTTCTCCCTGTTTGGCCGGTGCTGCTTGTGCGGCCGGAGTCTCCCTTAAGTCTGTCTTTTCACCAGTTTTGTCTGTCTGCTTTGGAGTGTCGGTGAGCATGGGGGATCTGAGTATCCTACAGCTTCTGCGGAAGACCGTTCCGTATTCCTTGTCTTTCCCGTCTTTTCTTTGTTGTTCCTTCTGTTGGGTTTTTTGTTGTTGTTGCGGTGTATTCATTTTTTCTGGTGGGTCTCCGCTTCAAGCCGCTATCTCCACACGTTGTAGCAGTTGCCCTTTATGAACGCCGTGGTTATTTATGCAAGCAGGGAGGCCACGTTAACACAAGTCCTGATGGGAGCTTATGTTCAGAGCCAGGTTGGGGCACGAATCAGGAGTTAATCTCAACTGAACCTGTACGGCCATAGAAATTATGGCGACGTGCACTGAACGTACTTGAAGACCTGTCATGGTGTTAACGAGACGGAGGTGAGGGCAGTATTAGCCTGCCAGCCATTTCGATAAGATGTCGCTCTTATCTAATGAGGTGACAGAATACTGCCCTCACCAGCCCTTTGTCATAACCAGGATGGGGTCATGTGTAGAAGTTCAAATAAAGGCTAACCTCACCGCCGTCGAAGAAATGCGATGGATGGGACAAGGACAGAGACGAGTAGGTCCTTGTAGCATTTACTACAGTGGCCATATAAAATAGCGCAAGTTTGGAGTGGGATTCGTGGTGGGAGAAAGACTCCGTCGCCGAGTACTATCATTCACTCCAGTGAATGAACGTCTAGCCACAATCCGCTTCAAAGCGAGGTTTTTCAACATATCGCTGATTTGCCCCGAAGGAAGAGAAGGACGATGTGACCAAAGATGTCTTTTATGAGTGCTTGGAGCGCACTTATGAAAGCTCCCGCGAAGAGGCGAGAAGGTGCCGCCTTTAAATAAGCGTCCAAACCACCACCGGGGTTGCACCGAGGGAGAACCTACCCACGAGAGGGAGGCAACAAAGCGACGAGGGATATAGCGACCAACACCAATGTGCACAGAAGACGACGAAAAACCCGGCGCAAGAGCCCATCTGAATCGAGGCCAGTAAGATTCTGATTATGTCTTCTTCGTCTTAATTGGCGTATACACCGCTTACGCGATTATAGCCGAGTTAACAACAACGCGCCAGTCGTTTCTTCTTTTCGCTACGTGGGGCCAATTGGATATTCCAAGCGAAGCCAGGTCTTTCTCCGCTTGGTCTCCCTATTCCTCTGCTTCCACCTGTGGCTACTGCGTTGAATACTTTCAGAGCTGGAGTGTTTTCGTCCATCCGGACAACATGACCTAGCCAGCGTAGCCGCTGTCTTTTAATTCGCTGAACTATATCAATGTCGTCGTATATCTCGTACAGCACATCGTTCCATCGAATGCGATATTCGCCGTGGCCAACGCGCAAAGGACCATAAGTCTTTCGCAGAACTTTTCTCTCAAAAACTCTTAACGTCGACTCATCAGCTGCTGTCATCGTCCAAGCCTCTGCACCATATAGCAGGACGGGAATTATGAGCGACTTATAGAGTTTAGCTTTGGTTCGTCGAGAGAAGACTTTACTTTTCAATTGCCTACTCAATCCGAAGTAGCACCTGTTGGCAAGAGAAATCCTGCGTTGGATTTCCAGGCTAACATTGCTGGTGGTGTTAACACTGGTTCCTGATGATATCAATATCATCGGCATACGCCAGCAGCTGTACACTCTTATAGAAGATGGTAACTTCTCTATTTAGTTCTGCAGCTCGAACTATTTTCTCCAGAAGCAGGTTAAAGAAGTCGCACGATAGGGAGTCGCCTTGCCTGAAACCTTCTTTGGTATCGAACGGCTCGGAGAGGTCCTTCCCGATCCTGACGGAGCTTTTCGTGTTGCTCAACGTCAGTTTACACAGCCGTATTAGTTTTTCGGGGATACCAAATTCAGACATTGCGCCATAAAGGCAGCTCCTTTTCGTGTTGTCGAAAGCAGCTTTGAATCGACGAAGAAGTGGTGTGTGTCGATTCTCCTTTCACGGGTCTTTTCCAAGATTTGGCGCATGGTGAATATCTGGGCGGTTGTTGCTTTGTCAGGTCTAAAGCCACACTGATAAGGTCCAATCATTTTGCTGACGGTGGGCTTTAATCTTTCACACAATACGCTCGATAGAACCTTATATGCGATGTTGAGGAGGCTAACCCCACGGTAGTTGGCGCAGATTGTGGTTTCACCTTTTTAATGTATTGGGCAGAGCACACTTAAATTCCAATCGTTGGGCATGCTTTCGTCCGACCATATTTTACACAGAAGCATATGCATGCTCCCTATCAGTTCTTCGCCGCCGTGTTTGAATAGCTCGGCCGGCAATCCATCGGCCCCTGCCGCTTTGTTGTTGTTGGAACGTCTGCTCCATCGGTATCGATTGGGGAATCGAGTTCGCCTTCTTCTGGCGTTGTACGCTGACTGCCATTCAGCAGGCTGGAGAAGTGTTCCCTCCATTATGTAAGTATGTTCTGGGCATCGGTGACTAGATCACCTTTGGGGGTTCTACAAGAATATGCTCAGGTCTTGAAACCTTGTGTAAGCCGCCGCATTTTTTCGTAGAATTTTTGAGGACTTCCTCTGTCGGTAAGCTTATCAAGTTCTTCGTACTCACGCATTTCGGCCTCTTTCTTTTTCTGTCTGCAAATGCGCCTCGCTTCCCGTTGCAACTCTCGGTATCTATCCCATCCCGCACGTGTTGTGGTCGATCGTAACGTTGCGAGGTAGGCAGCCTGTTTTCTGTCCACTGCGACACGGCACTCCTTGTCGTACTAGTTGTTCTTTTGTACTTTCCGAAAACCAATGGTTTCGGTTGCAGCTGTACGTAAGGAGTTTGAAATGCCGTCCCACAATTCCCTTATACCGAGTTGTTGACGAGTGCTTTCAGAGAGCAGGAGTGCAAGCCGAGTAGAAAATCGTTCGGCAATATGTTGTGATTGCAGCTTCTCGACGTCGAACCTTCCTTGTGTTTGTTGGCGTGCGTTTTTTGCTGCACAGCGGGAGGTACGAATCTTGGTTGCAACAAGATAGTAGTCCGAGTGGATGTTAGGACCTCGGAGTGTACGCACGTCTAGAACACTGGATACGTATCTGCCGTCTATCACAACATGATCGATCTGGTTGGTGGCTTTTCGATGCGGAGATTGCCTGGTAGCTTGGTGTATCTTCTTGTGCTGGAATCTATTACCACAGATAACCATATTTAGGGCCCCGGCGAAGTCGATCAGCCTCAACCCATTTGGGGATGTTTCGTCGTGGAGGCTGAATTTACCGACCGTAGTGCCCAATATACCTTCTTTGCCCACCGTGGCGTTAAAGTCGCCAAGCACGATTTTGACATCGTGGCGGGGGCAGCTCTCATAAGCGCGCTCCAAGCACTCATAGAAGGCATCTTTAGTCACATCGTCCTTCTCTTCCGTCGCGGCGTGGGCGCACATCAGCGATATGTTGAAGAACATCACTTTGATGCGGATTGTGGCTAGATGTTAATTCACCGGAGTGAATGATAGTACTCGGTAACAGAGTCTCTCTCCCACCACGAATCCAATACCAAACTTGCGCTCCTTTATATGGCCACTGTAGTAAATGTCACAAGGACCTACTCGTCTCTGTCCTGGCCCGTCCATCGCATTTCTTGGACGGCGCTGACGTCAGCCTTTATTTTCGCGAGGACATCAACCAGCTGGGCAGGGGCACCTTCCCAATTAAGGGTCCGGTCATTTCAGGTGCATGCCCTGATATCGTAGTCCTTATTTCGTTTGCCATGGTCGCAGTTGGTAATCTTTGATTGGAGAAGCTTTTTACGTGGCGTGTCCCAAACTCAGCGCCCAACCCTATGTAGGGGATGTTTCGCCTTCTCACTTTAGCTCGCCTTCGAACTGTTCTTAGGCTACCAAGAGAATACTTGGTCAAAGACCGGAAGTTGTGAGCTGCTTGAGCCATGTGTAAAAGAATCGTTTCTGACCACTCCCAAGTGAATGGCGATCAGAGAATTTTCTTCTCTTGCGTGAACTTCTACACATGGCTCCATCCTCCAATTTAATATCAGACCGACAAGTTTACCGATAGTCAAAATAACGATAAATAACACAAGAATTAGGTGCTTACTTGACGCGGGATCTACCATTTCTTTACTCAATAAAAATCTTTTACCACAATATCAACGTAAACGACTTATACAACCATTAACTTTCAACACTTTCAACGGAATTTTTTGTATCAATGAGGAAATCATAACCCCCCTGCCAGTCGAATTTAACGGAAAAATTTGATTTGTTGGAAATTGATTACTTTTAGGAATAAAAAGTTTGATGCTATAATAGGTCAAAATATTTTAAAGCCACCCTCAGGATTATTAATCTAAAAAAAGAGTACGTCGAAATAAATAACATTTAAACTAAATTCGTTGAAAGTTTATCATTTCAATATAACGAAATACAAACGTTCAATATTTACCACTTAATGAAGAAGTGTTAGAAAAATTAATGAGAGAAGATAAGTAAACAGAGGAAAAATCCTGGTTGGAAAAACTGATAAACCAATATTCAGATTTATTCTTTGAAGAGGGGCTTCCGCTAACCCATACTCCTGAAATACAACATGAGATACTAACCACAACAGACAGACCAATATATTCTAAAATATATAGATATCCTCAGATCCACGAAGAGGAAATTTAAATCAATCAGTAGAGAAAGTTCATCTCTCTACAATTCGCCTTTATGGATTGTTCCGAAAAAATTTAAAAGAAAAAATGGAGGATTGTAATTGATTACAGAGCCCTAAATGAAATAAGTGTCAGTGACAAATTCCCAATTCTAAACATAGAAAATATGTTGGAAAAATTGAGCCGTGCTCAATACTTTACAACAATTGATCTTGTAAAGGATTTCCACCAAATTCTCATTAAAGAAGTTGACAGAAATAACAGCTTTTCCCCCTCCACAATTCATAGGCTCATGAATTCAGTGTTAAAATTTTCAATGCGCTTCGAAATAAGAACTTAAGAATTCAAATCGACAAATATAATTTCTTTGCTAAATTCACGGAATATTTCGGACATATTGTAACCACTGATGGGATCAAGCCCAACCCAAACAAAATAGCAGTAATCTAAAATATAAATTTACCTGAAACCTCTAAACAAATTAAGTCCTTTCTTGATATCACAGGATACTAAAGAAAATTTATAAAAGATTTTGCAAAAATTGCACATGGAATGAGAAAGTATTAAAAAAAAGGATACATATTAAGTTAAGAAAAAATTACCCACATTATACAGATGCTTTCTCTAAGTTGAAACGATTTCTAATTGACACACCAATCCTTCGTTACCCCGATTTAAAAAGAAAAATTTAAATTGTGTACAGATGCAAGTGAGGTTGCGATTGGAGCAGTTTTAACGCAAGACCATCATCCAATATGCTATGCTAGTATAACACAACAAGAAGAAAATAATGACCACTTTTTTATATTATACAAATTATTCAAAATGTATTGTTCAATTTTAAAATTATTTTATTTGCCGTCATCTCGGCTTAGTTGTCAAGTATAAAGTAATGCTTATAATTATACCTAACTTAGCTCAAGTCACCAACCCGCGTCGCGTTGTGGCTCCTCTGTTGACATTTTGCTGACCTTGCGCCTCGTGCATGGTGTTAGTTTACTTTGATGTCTGGCCAATGTTCTCACGCAAAATGTGCTAACTTAGCGACGTGTGAAGAGTGGTAGGCTCTTATTACGACGTGAATTAGGGTGTGTCGTTTTCTCGCGATAACTTTAGGGTGTGTCATTTTCTCGCGATAACTCCTCCCCTTCTAAATGGGGAACGTCCTCGGTCCTCAAAGAAGCGGTTTTAATTGCAGTTTCAACGGACTTGGCTATGATAATCTCTCTCTTGGTCCTCCTTATCCTGAGAAGGACGTAAACAGTGAATGCCATGATTAATAAGACACCAAAGGCTGAGAAACCTGTAACGTGGCCATAATGGATTGATCGCTGCAGGTGATTGATCCTTTGAACATTCTCTAGATTCACATGGTGAAGGTAAGAAGCGCTTAATATTTCTGGGTGCTGCGTCAAGTTGATTGTAGAAGCCCATGGAGTTTCAGGTTTGAGAGGCAATGTAGAATTTTCGTTATAAAAAGTCGTACCATTAATCTTTACGTTGTTTTTGAAGACCACGAGGTATGTTCCGTTGACCGTAATAGGGACCTCATTATTTTCCTCGATGACAGCCAATTGGTCATTGATGATAACAAAGCCGTCACTTTTCGGTGAAATTGGTGTGAGGTTGTTAAATGTTGTACTGCAATTAGGGGTGTTGCGAGTCAGTAGTTGCAGAGCGCATGATGTAGTCGGAGATGGTAAGCAAAACGTTGGTGTTGTGTCGCTGCAGTTATTTACGGCTACGGTATGGTTATAACACTTGGCTAAGATGGATTCTTCAAGGTGCAGGATTTGGTGGCCATGAGCTACTGGTAAAATGGTAATTTTCTTACATTTAAACATAGGAATCGGATATCTTATTAAAAAGTAAATTATGTTATTATACTGTAATATCTTAATTCTAGCTACTGCCATAACATCGGCCACGGTAAAGTCAGTGAAGTGCTCGTCTCCTGTTATGAAATTTATTTCGTTACTGTCTAAGAGAATGGGACTTAAGACCCCAATTTTGGCGAAAGTGACAGCTGTTATAATGTTATTTAATTCTGTAATAATTGCTCTGTTTCTAGCCAGAAGTATGTCATAAAGGTGACCGGTGTTTATTTCTCTTTCTTTTGTTAATTTCAGGATTTTATTTACTGTAATGGTAAGGTTATTGATTTCTTTCTGTACTTGAGTGTTTATGGTAAACTGTCTGTCCTGCGAGTTAATTAGCTGTTCTTCTGTGTTCATTAATCTATTGAAGTCGTCATGGTCAGGAGTTCCAGTAATGTATTTCAGGACTGTCCCTAGGGCATTCAGGCTTCTCGCCTGTCTGTGGTGAGCGTTTATCATTTGTATCAGTCGACTTATCTGGTTTATGTCCGCGTCTAGTAACTTCCTCATATGTGACTGAGGAAAGTGGTCTGTGGCATTAATTGTCTCGTCTCTCAGTAATTCGTATAGTGTCAAGTTGGTAACATGCTTGATGTGTCCTGAATTCTCCCAAATTACAAGGTCCTCACCGACCACCGGAATGTACCTTGCATTGGTATAGTCGATTAACCTTTCTGTCGTTGCCGATATTGATATAGCCAAAGTTATGAAAATCCTAAAAACATATATGAAACTTTTTTGTTAATTGTTTATCATTAGAAACACCTAGGTTCTAGATTAAGTTTAACGAAGGTTGTCCTTATGGACCCTCCTCCCTTTTATTAAAACTGTTGTACCCAAGTCCTTTTCCACCTCTTCCTCAGTATAAAGAGGCGTAAGCTTATTGCCTAGTCTCCTGTTATTTTTAACAAGTACTTTTTCTCCAACAGGGAACTCCCTATCCTGCCTGTTCTTATTATGAGTTGTTAGTTCTCTTTCCTGTGCGTTTCTTAAGCGGCATGGTATTTGGTTGTCATCTTTAATTCAACGAAATACGGTAAGGGGCTTCATCCCCGTTACTGTGTGAATGGACCTGTTATACTCAATCGTAGCTAAAAGGACAATTTCCTCAACATCATCAAGATTTTTGTCAAGTTTAAGGCATCGTGCTATTTCCATTAGTGTGTTATGGAATCGCTCCACCTGACCATTTGATGTACTATGTAGTGGTGGAGCATTCGCAATGTCGATATTGAAGTGATTCTTTAATGTAGCTTTGATGCTGTGTGAATTCAGCGACTTCTCATTGTCGCAATAAACTATTCGAGTACCGAAAAACATGTAGAGTAACTGAAGGAGCTGTGGTTTGACATCTACTATCGTTCTTGATTTCAACGACTGTACTATCGCAAATTTTGAAAACTTGTCGATGCACGTCAAGACCCGGTAGAAAATATGTCAATGTGAAGAATTTCTCCACAATATGTTGGTATGGGCGTTTGAGCAATAAGCTGCTTCTTTGGGTGCCGATCATACTTCGCCCGCGAGCAAGTTCGACAATTTCCCACAAATTGTTTAACTTTTTTCTCCATTTTTGGAAAGAAATAATCCTCTAGAATTTGTTTTGTGTTCTCCTGCGCTGCTCGATGCGCTCTGTTATGTTCAGCAGCGATAATTTCCTGCTGCTCATTCGGATTCGTAATGTCGTTAACGAATTTCTCCGTATGTCTGAATTTAACTGTTGGAAACATTTCGACCAGTTCGTGTTGAAACTGTGCAAGTGCATGCAGATCGCAGTGTATTGCGTTTACTGCTGTTGTGTTTACGGCCTCCTGTAAAAGTTTTAATAAATCCTTTTTTTCTCGGTAAGAAATGATATGCCTTGTCTTTTTTCCAAAAATTATAAAAGTTTTTCTTTGAGGTTCTGTACCTACCTCCACAATAATCTGGTTGCGGAAGCAATTTAGCGGGTTTTCCGATCTTTCAATTGTATGGGTTGATGATTCCTCGCTATGAATTGTCTCGACGCTCGTGTTGTCTAAAGCATTTATATGTTGCCTAGATAGAGCGTCTGCCACCACATTTTCCTTTCCTGGTTTGTAGATTAGCTTTGCGTTGCATTCGTCTATGAAGGCTTTCCATCTTTTAATTTTCGAATTAGGATTCCGAAACCGCAAAGGTCAGCGGCTGGTGGTCAGTATAAACATTAAGTTTTGTTACGCCATATAGGTAGTTTCTAAGAGCTTTCAATGCCCATACAATAGCTAACAATTCCCTTTCATTGGTAGCGTAATGCTCCTCGCTCCCGGACAAAGTGCGAGAAATCATGGTAATCGGTTTGCCCTCCTGAGAGAGGACGGCGCCTATAGCATGAGCCGACGCGTCAGTAGTTAGGTCAAATGGTTTGTTAAAATCTGGATACGTCAGGGTTACATCCTCTGACGCTAAAATTTCTTTAATTGTTTCGAAGGTCTTTTTCTGTTCATCCGTCAAATCAATTCTGATTTTTTTTGATTGGGACGCAGTAACTCGACCGTATTCGCCTCTCATGATGCTCGACAATGGTTGATCCTTTATAAAACATCTATAATAACCCGCTAAACCTAGGAATGATCTGAGTCCCCTTAGAGTGGTGGGCTTAGGGAAACTTCGTATTGTGTCGACTTTGTCTGCACACGTTTTTATTCCTCCTTGTGAAACCAAGAACCCCACGTACTCGACCTCAGACCTAAAAAATTTGGATTTTTCAACCGACACTCTCATGTTGGCCCTAAATAATTCATTTAAAATTGATTCTATATCTTTCAGATGCTGCTGTTTGTTTTCCGAAAAAATAATAACATCGTCTACATAGACAAAACAGCTTTTCCCAATATGCTCTCTTAATACGTCGTCTATGGCGCGTTGAAAGATGCTCGGCGCGTTTTTTAATCCAAAAGGTAACCGGCAAAATTCATACTTGCCATTCTTGACAGAGAAAGCTGTTTTTTCCCTATCACGCTCCAATAGTTTAATCTGATGGAAACCAGATTTTAAGTCCAAAGTGGTGAAGTATTTACTACCACCCAAATTGGAAAGAATTCCTGTTATGTCAGGAATTGGGTATTTATCACCGATAGTTTTTTCATTGAGCTTCCGAAAATCAATAACTAATC
Organism: Bactrocera tryoni; assembly: GCF_016617805.1. Classification (NCBI taxonomy): domain Eukaryota; kingdom Metazoa; phylum Arthropoda; class Insecta; order Diptera; family Tephritidae; genus Bactrocera; species Bactrocera tryoni. The sequence goes on along the minus strand of NC_052501.1, from coordinate 54,908,381 downwards.
TCTGCTTCGCCTGTCCGTTTTCGTCTACCCCCTTTTTCTTTACCACCCATATAGGGTTGTTAAACGGTGATCTTGATGGCCGGATAACTCCATTTGCTAACAAGTCCTTGATTTCTTTGTCCACGAAATCCGCTACACTCAGTGGGTACGGGTATAATCTTGAGTAAACTGGTGTTTCGTCCTCCGTGCGAATTGTTGCTATCACTTTTGTATTGTACGGTAGTGCCTCATTGGGGTCAGCAAAAACCCCATTCATCCTTTTGATCATCCTAGAAAAATCTTCCCTAACGTCTGTTGGTACTAGATTTGTTTGAAGCCTAAGATGGCTTACGTCATGACTGGAAATGAAGAAGATTTCCTCCTCACCAAAATCATGATTTATTGTGTTCGATTTAAGGTCAATGTTCGCATGGACCCTGTTTAGTATGTCGAGCCCAATCACGCCATCAAATGATGTTAAGTCCGGTAAGATGAAAAATTCTGCCACTACACCAAATATTTTTATGTAGCATTTTTCCATGATAGAAGTAACCCCGTGAATAGATTTTACAGAGAATGTGTCCCTGAAATGTTGTGTCCTTAAAGCCGGTGTTGGTTTCATATAACTCCTCGACGCACCGGTATCGATAAGGAGTTTCACTTCCTTCCCTCCTAGGGACTTTGAAATCCAGGGTAGGAGGGACCTTCCCCTAAAAAATTAAGTTGATCTAAACTTACGTCATCCGCCGCTTGTTCGGCTTCTGCACCGTACAATGATTCACTCTGTAGCTCAACTTCCTCCTCCAGATGATTAACACGTTGGATCTTTGGTCCTGTGTAACGTCCAGAATTTGCTGGACGTTTTTGTTGATAGCCCTGTTGCGTTCTATTACTGTTTCCTTGATAGGCACCTCGGTCTCTGTCAAACGATTGGTGTTTAAATTTCGATAAGGATGGATCAACGTCCATTGGTTCCGCTCTAACTAGTCTGTCGCTGTCACGTCCGTTATTTACCCTTTGATTTTCCGTAAAATGAGGTGCATGACCGGGTTTGTACTGCCTATTACTATAGTAGTGTAGTAGCTCTTATGAGCTGAGGGTGGATCATAAGTGTTTGTCCTATGGTTGTTCTGGCTTGAAATTGTATTATTATTTTTTTTAATGTGGTTGCCCTCGACGTTCCTAGCAGCAAAATTGACCGCGAACGCATACCGCTCATGGTTTGAGTCTACCTCCTGTGCTAAAGCAAGAGCAGACGGAAGGTCAGACGGCCGTGAAGCTAAAAGAATATCGCATAAGGGCTTCCTTAAGCCGGAAATGAAAACTCTTAGGGCATCTGCCCTATATTTCTCGTTTATAATTTCTGCCACGCTACTCTCGTAAGACATTATAGTCTTATTAGCTAGTAACGTTAGCTTCTTTTCTACCTCATCGTAGAATTCCAGACAGGACCTAGAACCCTGTCTTAAGGTAGATAATTCCTGCTCTATAAGATATACGGGACGTTTGTCCGCGTATGTAAAGTCTAAACGTGCTATAATGGCATTAAAATTCAGCACAGTACTAAACGATGAGAGGACAGCATCGGCAGCCAATCTTATTTTGTTCCTCAAAATGGTAACTGCTTGGTAGTGTCGTTTATGTATGTGACCATGAAATTCGGGAAGTGATTTGATCGCATCAAGCGTTATGTCACATGTCACTAGTGGATTTATAGATACCTTTAGATATTTTTCTACCTTTGGCCTGCTGCCCGTCACCTGGTTTTGGATTGCTCCTAACTTCCTATCGAACTCCAACCTTTGTGCTGCCAAAGCACTTCTAACTCCGCCTTAATTAACTCGCTTATTTGTTCTGTGTTCATATTTGCTTTCTGACTTCCTAACTTTAAATTTCTAAAAAGGTCTTCCAGACCTTCACTCATTAATTTTTGTTCTGTCACTTTCTTTTATTTTATTCACAATTATTGCTTTATTTATTCCAGGAAACGAGCATCTCACTAACCCATCCATTGGATTTGAACAGATTAAAATTAGGTTTAGGTTCTGCCGGTTAGTTGATCGGGCTAAAGGTTGTCTCTTCTTTAAGTCCACGTTGAGTCCAAGTAGTTGATTGTTGTTGATTTTAAGTGAGCCAGCTGTCCTAGTTACATAGAGTCGAGTTAAGAACTTTATATTTTTCTATTAAACCTATCACTGGGGGCCCGTTGGGGCCAATTATTCAAATGTAATGTTCAATTCAAAATTACTTTATTTGCCGTCATCTCGGCTTAGTTGTCAAGTATAAAGTGAAACTTTTAATTATCCCTAACTTAGCTCAAGCCATCAACCCGCATCGCGTTGTGGCTCCTCTGCTGACGTTTTGCTGACCTTGCGCCTCGTGCATGGTGTTTGTATACTTTGATGTCTGGCCAATGTTCTCACGCAAAATGTGCTGACTTAGCGACATGTGCAGAGTGGTAGGCTCTTATTACGACGGGAATTAGGGTGTGTCGTTTCCTCGCGATAACTTACACAGTTGTCAACCGTTTTCCTACACAAATTATTTTAACGAAAAGTAAAATCAGAGAAATCTAATTAATTGGAAATAAACGAAAAATATAATTATGTAAGCTTAAACGACATAAAAAGCGGATTTATGAGCGATACTTTTAGAAAATTTATTAAAACGGGGAAAGTACGCATATACTCAGGTGTCTCGGATTGCGATTATAATATGTAGAGTAAGTTAGGGATATATGGCCCATGTGGGTAATATGGCCCACCTCAATATATTCTGAACCACAAAGCAAAGACATCGCACAATGACTTCATTTCGCTCATATGTTACCAAAGCACGACTCAGTGTTGTTTGACGAGTGTGGTGGACCAAACGTGCGCAGTACAGCCCGAAACATATTTTTGGTGGTAATTTTATACTATTTTGGTACGTTTTCTTAAGGTGTTTTTTTGTTAAATTTTAATTGAAAATTATGTTTGGGAGTGTTAAATATACAGTGATTGAACCTGTTTTCTTGAAGTGGAATCTAACTTTAATAAATAACTAGTGAAGTATGCATAAATAAAGAAAAAAGTGAAAAGTGTGTGGTGTGGGCAATATGGCCCATTTAGATGTTGATAATATGGACCAGTGGGCCATATTTGACACGTGTTTCATTCAAAGTCTATAATACTAAATTCTTTTATTTTGAAGGATAATTTTCTTCTTTTGAAAGGAGCACCTCCGGGATCGATACATGCTAATCATCCCTCTGGATGGGTTCAAACCAATTTGTTTACTAAATGGTTCAAGCACTTCCTTGCTACAGTAAAACCTTCTGAATCATCACCTGTGTTGCTCATTTTAGACGGACATGCCAGTCATACAAGAAATATTGATATCATAGAGCTAGCTAGAAACAACCACGTTCGCATTCTTTCAATACCTCCACATTCAAGCCATAAAATTCAACCTCTTGACAAAACTTTTATGGGGCAGTTGAAAAAATATTTGACCGAGGAAATAAGGATCTGGGTGATAAATAATGCAAAAGCATTGACACATTTTGACATTATTGAATTATTTGGTCGATCATACATGAAAACGCAAACTGGAGAAATTGCTGTCAAAGGGTTTTCTTCAACCGGAATATACCCCTTCAATAGGAATATTTTTAGCGATCACGACTTTTTACCTGCAGAAGAAATTGACGCACCGGTAGAAAGCATGGTGAATACAGTTTCGTCCTCAATACCAACTGTACAAACTTCTGAAATTTTGCAATCGGAACATCGTTCTAATTTCGAAGAACCGATTTCTTTCGAACCTTCTACGTCCTCAGGTATGCAATCAAGGTCTTACATAAAGCCTCAAGACATTTCTCCGATACCGGTCCGTACCAAAAAAACTTCAAACCGCGGACGAAAATCGGGAAAATCAGAACTCAATTTCATCGTCACCATACAAGCAGGCTCTAGAAGAATCTCTGAAGAAAACAAAGACTGAGACGCATGTCAAGAAACTTAAGCCAAAAGTGGCAAAGCGCACCCGAAAAGAAAACATTTTAAAAAAGAAGGTACGAGTACTTACATAGAAACTACAAAATAATTTTTAAAATATTAACTCCAAACGTGTTTTTCAGAAGAAACTTCAAAGTGTAGAAGAAAACACTTCATCAGAAAGTGACGACAACTTCGTAGTAAATGACTCGCCGGATCTTAGTCCAGATAGATCTAATCAGGAGGACGCAAAATGCATCTATTGTGCCGGTCTATTTTCTGATGATAAAGGAGGAGAACCATGGATGCAATGTGTTATATGTACAATGTGGGCACATGAACTATGTTCTGGAAACGAAAAAACATACTTCATCTGTGATTTTTGCAGCTCTTAAATGATGTTAAAAATGGACCATATTAAACACATATTAAACGCACATTTTTTAAAGTGCTAAATTGAGATTCCTTTCATTTTCAATTATATTTTTTATTTGTGTTATTTTTTTTACTATTGTTAATAACAGACTGAATTGATATGATTTTTAAAGCTTTTTAAAAAAAAAACAAATAAATGAAAAATCGTAGAAACCGCAGTTTTATTAACAGAAACGTTAAGGGTGGTCCATATATGCCGAACTTACTCTATTGATCAATTAAAACTAAGACAAATGTTCAATAACACCATACAATTTTACAGATCCACACATCATGCGAAAGATATGAGAAATGAAGAAGAAACATTTAGATATATGTATTAAAAAATCTCACAAACAAGAAACAGGGTATGGCGGGATCAGTGAAAATTATCAAGGACTAAAATATTTAATTTACTATAAAAATCTAAAACAACTTATCCAAAAATACATTAATAATTGCGGTGTTTGTTGTAGAGCCAAATACGATAGACGACCACTTAAACCAAAATATTTTTTAACAGAAATTGCTACAGATATAAATGAAATAATCCATAAACACATATGTCATAGAAGCATAGCATAGTTTCTTGCCGTTTATAGATAAATTTTCTAAACTGGCTACTGTGATTTATTTAGAAGACAGAACCAGCATAACTATAATAGAAAAAATTCGGTTATATTTTTTCTTAAAACCAAAGCCAAAACACATAATTGCTGATAATGAATTTAAATCAACTAATGTAAAGTATTTCATGAGAAGAGAAGAAAAAAAATCCTTTTAAAAAATCTAATTCTCACACTGGCAATGCTGACATCGAAAGATTCCATAATACTTTAGGCGAAAGGATTAGAATAATAGAAATAGAAACGCCGGAATTGTCAGTTCAGGAAAAAGTATATACATATGTACATATGTATATGCACCGAATGGTATAACAAATCCATGCACTCAACCATAAACAAAGCCAACAGATATTACAAACGGTAATTATGATAAAAATATTTCAACGACTTAAAACAGTAAAAGAAAAACAAATCGAAAAGCTTAACCCACCGACAGGAAGGGATATATAAACAAGTAAGGAAGGGCTAAGTTCGGGTGTCACCGAACATTTTATACTCTCACATGATAAGGTGATAAACGAGATTTCATTATACGTCATATACATATTTTTAAAATACCGTATTTTTGTAAAGTTTTATTCCGCTATCATCATTGGTTCCTAATGTATATACTCGTATTATACAGAAAAGGCATCAGATGGAATTCAAAATAGCGTTATATTGGAAGAAGGCGTGGTTGTGAACCGACTTCACCCATATTTCGTACATGTCATCAGGGTGTTAAGAAAATATTATATACCGAATTTCAAAGAAATCGGTTGAGTAGTTCCTGAGATATGGTTTTTGGTCCATAAGTGGGCGAGGCCACACCCATTTTCAATTTTTAAAAAATGCCTGGGTGCAGCTTCCTTCTGCAATTTCTTCCGTAAAATTTAGTGTTTCTGACGTTTTTTGTTAGTCCGTTAACGCACTTTTAGTGATTTTCAACATAACCTTTGTATGGGAGGTGGGCGTGGTTATTATCCGATTTCTTCCATTTTTGAACTGTATATGGAAATGCCTAAAGAAAACGACTCTGTAGAGTTTGGCTGACATAGCTATAGTGGTTTCCGAGATATGTACAAAAAACTTAGTAGGGGGCGGGGCCACGCCCACTTTTCCAAAAAAATTGCGTCCAAATATGCCCCTCCCTAATGCGATCCTTTGTGTCAAATTTCACTTTAATATCTTTATTTATGGCTGAGTTATGACACTTTATAGGTTTTCAGTTTCCGCCATTTTGTGGGCGTGGCAGTTGGCCGATTTTGCCCATCTTCGAACTTAACCTTCTTATGGAGCCAAGGAATACGTGTACCAAGTTTCATCATGATATCTCAATTTTTACTCAAGTTACAGCTTGCACGGACGGACGGACGGACGGACAGACGGACGGACAGTCGGACGGACGAACAGACAGACATCCGGATTTCGACTCTACTTCTTACCCTGATCACTTTGGTATATAACCCTATATCTGACTATTTTAGTTTTAGGACTTACAAACAACCGTTATGTGAACAAAACTATAATACTCTCCTTAGCAACATTGTTGCGAGAGTATAAAAACTATAAAGCTGTTAGACACAAACAGGAACCCAGATACAGAAAATGGCAATCGACAACATCCAAACAGCTAATATTAAAAGAACTACCAAATTTTCAGGTAAAATCGATACTGACGATTACAACACTAATGACATTTGTGATATTGAGCAACGTTACCCTGATGTTGGAAAACGTTGATGGTACAAACGGTTTTGCCGAAATTTCTCTTGAGATTTTTTGATACAAGAATTAATAAGGTTAATAGTAACTACTAACCCACATAGACAACGAAGAGGATTAATTGATATAGAAACGATGTTGATCGTTTACTTCTTTCAAGTGTCTTTATTCAACTGACTCTTTACAAAAATTCTTATTAGCTAAAAGCTTAACTATTTTACAGTAATATTAATGAGTGTAGGAGAGAGTAGAGGTAATAATGTATGTTCGGGAATATGTTGTATGTATGTTTAGTGTGGGGGCGAACGTGTGGGTGTAGACTGGAAGAAAGTATGTAAAGTGTGAGTGGGAGTAGTTTAAATAAGAGTAAGCATAGGTAATTAAATATAAGAGTAAGTCTAAGTTAGAATCAAGAGTACGATTAAAATAAGTATAGGTAAAGTATATAGGGCTATTATGTAACTCCTCCACCCTTAAGTTATTTGTGTCCTCGCAAATATTTAGTTTACAAGGTATTTAATTTTATTACAGTTATTGAAAATTTTTAAATTTAAATTAAATGAAATTACAATAAAATTAGTTAACATTTTCATTGTTCAAATTATATTTTCGTTTAAATTGACTTTTGTAATATTTTATTTTTCTATTATCCAAAAATCCACAACATAATTACCTTGGCGATAATACTTTTCAAGTTTTTATACTCTCGCAACAATGTTGCTAACGAGAGTATTATAGTTTTGTTCACATAACGGTTGTTTGTAAGTTCTACAACTAAAAGAGTCAGATATAGGGTTATATATACCAAAGTGATCAGGGCGACGAGTAGAGTCGAAATCCGGATGTCTGTCTGTCCGTCTGTCCGTCCGTCCGTCTGTCCGTCCGTCCGTGCAAGCTGTAACTTGAGTAAAAATTGAGATATCATGATGAAACTTGGTACACGTATTCCTTGGCTCCATAAGAAGGTTAAGTTCGAAGATGGGCAAAATCGGCCAACTGCCACGCCCACAAAATGGCGGAAACCGAAAACCTATAAAGTGTCATAACTAAGCCATAACTAAAGATATTAAAGTGAAATTTGTCAAAAAGTATCGCATTAGGGAGGGGCATAGTTGGACGTAATTTTTTTGGAAAAGTGGGAGTGGACCCGCCCCCTACTAAGTTTTTTGTACATATCTCGGAAACTACTATAGCTATGTCAACCTAAGTCTACAAAGTCGTTGTCTTCAGGCATTTCCATATACATTTCAAAAATGGAAGAAATCGGATAATAACCACGCCCACCTCCCATACAAAGGTTATGTTGAAAATCACTAAAAGTGCGTTAACCGACAAACAAAAAACGTCAAAAACACTAAATTTTACGGAAGAAATTGCAGAAGGAAGCTGCACCCAGGCATTTTTTAAAAATTGAAAATGGGCGTGGCCTCGCCCACTTATGGACCAAAAACCATATCTCAGGAACTACTCTACCGATTTCAATGAAATTCGGTATATAATATTTTCTTGACACCCTGATGACATGTACGAAATATGGGTGAAATCGGTTCACAACCACGCCTTCTTCCAATATAAAGCTATTTTGAATTCCATCTGATGTCTTCTCTGTATATTACGAGTATAAACATTAGGAACCAATGATGATAGCGGAATAAAACTTTACAGAAATACGATATTTGAAAAATATGTAAATGACGTATTATGAAATCTCGATTATCACTTTACCATGCGAGAGTATAAAATGTTCGGTGACACCCGAACTTAGCCCTTCCTTACTTGTTTATATTTAGGTTTAGTTTTCGCAATTTGCCTATTAAATACAATGCTTTCTATTTGATTTGTTTCAGCCTTTCTACTTTTATTCAATTTATTTACTCTTTGAGATTTTTGTTGTTGAAACTCTTTACATAATTCATTTATCTCTCCTTTGTCAAAGTTTTTTGTTATAAAATCAATTGGTCGTTTTTTTGTGGTAGAATGAATTGTTCTATTATATGCGTTAAAAATTTCAAAAAGTCTTTCGTTTTATGGCTAGTGTCTGCTTCTAATACCCTTAGATGCTCATTAAGTGTACCGTGTAATCTTTCAATGTCAGAATTGCCTGTCTTTAGGTACGGCGTAGTTACGTGAGACTCAATATTTTGTTCACTTAAAAATAATTTAACAGCGCTGTGTAATATACAACGATCATTATCGAAGATAAGGTTATTCATTTTCCCTAAAAATAAAATACGTTCTTTTAAAGCTGCTATTATTGCAATCCAATTTCTATCATTTAATTTACGAAATGTTGCATACTTTGAGAATTTATCTATGGTGATGAGATACATTTTATTCCTACACAAGTACCAAATGTCTATATGGACTATGTCATTAAGGTGTGTAGGGGTTTCTGTAATTTGGCAGGGAAGTTTTAGGGGATTTCTGTCGTGCTTAGCTATAGTGCAAATTGAACAATTATTAATATAAAGTGTTACTGTCTTATAAAGCTTCGGATAAAAGTATTTAATCTTCAACTCTAAAAATACTTCTAGTAGCCTCGGTGGTTATTGCGAAGATGCTCATTTTCAATGATAGTCAATATATCGTTTTTGTCAGTAATTTCAATTACCTTTATATTTAATCCATACAATGTCAAAGATCTGTTACCGAAATTACGAACAAAAACACTTTGAAACATGATAAAAAGATCATCATTTTCGCAATAGATACACATGATGCCTTTGTCTATTAATATACCTTGCATAATATTGCAAAGTTCAGATTCCGGAGTAATTTCTACGTGATTTTGAAACTATTTGTTTACAATTTTTACTACCCATTTTTCTTTCTCTCCATAACTTAAGTATATTTGATTTTTGTAATAATTGATTGCTTTTTCTGTTATAAATATATAATCCAAGTTATCTTCAAATGCGCTATGTATTGTTGCAACTGTTGACATAATGTCAACTCGTTCATCACTTTCTCTATTAACTTGGTTTTCTTCACGTAATTGGCTATTAAAAATATTCACATTTCCTAAACGTTTAACTTCATTTTTTACACAGTATCCACTTAGAACATCAGCGACTTTGTTATCTTTGCCTTTAATATGCGATATATCAAAGTCGTACTCATTAAGTAAGATTTTCCACCTTTGTAGTTTCATATTTGGTTCTCTAAAATTATGTAGCCAAACTAATAGTCGGTGGTCAGTCTGAATTATAAATTTGCGACCGTACAGATATGTGCGAAAATGTTTCACTGACTAGACAACAGCAAGTGCTTCTTTTTCTATAGTTGAGTAGCGAATTTCATACTCAGACAACGTTCGAGATGCGTAGCGAATTGGGTGGCCTTGTTGGCTTAAAACTGACCCAATTGCGAATTGTGCAGCATCAGTTGTAAGGATGAACTTTTTATTAAAATCTGGGGCTTGTAACACTGGCTCACTAGTACTAAGTTTTTTTAAAGTATCAAATGAATTTAGGAATTCTTGGCTTCTATAATCCAATACAGCATTTTGCTTTAAAAGACGAACCCTGGGGAATGCAACTTTCGCATAGTCTCGCATAAATTTGCGGTAATAACCGGTGATTCCTAAAAATCTATTGATTTTCTTTATGTTTGAAGGTGGTTGCATTCTGTTTATTGCTTCAGTTTTTGAGGGATCAGGTTTAATACATTCACCTGTTACAAGGTGTCCTAAAAATTTTGTGGTCAATGCAGCAAAATGACATTTATTTATTTGTATCTCGCAAAGTGCTAAATATTTTTTTAATGGACTCTATGTGTTCCTGAAAACTTGTGGAAAATATCAAAATATCATCTAGGTATACAACGCAAATTTTATTTATATGATCTCTTAATACATGATTTATTAATCTTTGAAATGTTGCAGGGGCTGTTTTAAGGCCAAATGGCATTCGATTATATTCGTAATGGCCACTTGCAGTTGAAAAAGCTGTCTTAGCCCTATCGTTGAGGTGCACCTCAATCTGGTGGAATCCCTTAGCGAGATCAATTGTGCTGAAATAACAGCATTTTCCCAACTTATCAAATAAATCTTCTATATTCGATTCCGCTTATTCCACTTCTGCCCGATGTATGACAGGGTACCTATACAGTTTACTATATATAGGAGTGTCAGTTTTTGTATTTATTCGATGACGAATTTCACTACTGAAAGGTAAGTTTTCACCATCTCTAGAAAAAATATTTTTAAACTTATTTACAACAGTCTTTAAAACTTCTTGATCGTTAGAATTTAAATGATTAGAAAACATACTAAGTGACGAATGTTCTACTATTTCTTTTTCTTCATTAATAAATACTAGTAATAACCCCCGATAATCGGGAGACTCCGTTATTTAAAATGAAAAAAGTAAAAAAAAAATTTTTTATAAAAAACTCAATTTATTCAAGTACTTCATGGAAAACTACATTCGTAGTGGTTTTATTTTGGTCATAAGTCTTAACTTTGATATCTTGAGAAGATCGTACTCGACTCAATGCGACATACAGCTGGCCATGCGTAAAACAATCCTCCTTGAGGAAAACACCAACTCTTACTAGAGTCTGCCCTTGAGATTTGTTTATTGTTATTGCGAATGCTACAATTATTGGAAATTGGCGACGCTTTAAAACAAAAGGAAGTGTTGATTCGCTGGGCTGTAAATTTATACGGGGCAATAAAATTTGTTTCCCTTCTGATTCACCGGTTAAAATTTCGACCTCCAAACAATTACAATGTAGTGCTTTTACTATCAAGCGAGTCCCATTGACCAACCTTTCATATGTATTAAGATTGCGGATTACCATCACAACTGTTCCAACCTTAAGCCTTAACTCATGAGGCGCTACTCCACTGAAATTAAGGGAGTTTAGAAATTCTGTAGGGAATCCGACATGCTCTTGAGGATCTTCAGAAACGACAGTATCCACGCTATAATATACCCTTTCTTCACCGGGCAACATATTTACTATTTTGCTATTTATTATTGTACAGTGATCATTTTTTGGACACAAAATTGGCCGATCCTTCAAATGGTTTTGACTAATAACACCAGACTGAGGCTGAAATACCCAATCCACTAAATTTGCATTTAGCAAAATTACATATCTCTTCTGGTATATTGATTTTTGACTCTGGAGAGAGCTCTCGACCTTCTCCAACACGCAAAGGAAAACTGTTGTATAAGGATTCTTTAGAACGCATATTCGTTGAGAGTTTGAGACACCTAAAAAATTTCCAAAGTGAGCACCGTTTCAAACAATTACCAACTATAGCGGCGCGTGAGCTATTGGGCACCACAGGAAGAACTTGCCTGAAATCACCACCTAATAAAATAACCTTTCCACCAAAAGGTATTTCATTTTGGTGAATATCACGTAATAATCGATCTAAGCAAAAGTAGCATGCTAATTCGGCGAGCATTGCGATTTTCTTCTCTGGCCCTCTGTTCCTCTCCGCGTTCAACCTGCGACATATGCTTATACTCATTTGCCAAGGGGTTAATATTTGAAAGCATTTCGTGGATTTCTCTCAGCAAATACCTATCGCAGTTCGAATTATGTTGTGCCCTTATATCAGTTGTTTGATCCGTGTCAAGAATAAACAGCTGGGCGTGGAGGATTCTGAAGGATGATCTGCATGCAATGGACCTACCCTATGATATATTGATCCATGTATTCGGAAGCAATATGGTCCGCGCCCTGTAGCCTCCGCAATTTTCGCTTCGAATGATGAAAAAGCAAACGAACTATTTAGCTGCCGAATATTCTCCAAATAGTGTCCCCGCAAAGAGCTCAAATCATTTTCTAACACAGCTTTAAAAACTCAGGTACACGTAATTCTTGAAGTTTAACTTTTCCGCCATGACAACTTGTCGTAAAGCCATTTCTTACCTAGTAACAATTTCAACCAAATATTAAGACAATAAGTATGTATATACATATATTACGAATATAAAACAATGAAAAGTACTGGTACCTTTTCACTTCCGAAATGTTTTGCTTTACAGTGAAAACATATATTAGTCAAACCCCCAAGCGAACTATACTCCGGAAGAACTACGGAGTTTAGGGCAGCTTTGAAATAACTTGCCATAGATCCTGCATGACTACCGCTCTAATAAAACAGGTCAATTCATATACATACATACATACATTAACAATTAAAAATTCCTTTTTATCTATAACATTCACCTCTTCTCTTCGACCTGTTAAACTCTTTTTTCGTCAAATTCGCCTTTGGTTTGGCATTTTATTTTTAATAATTAATCTGAATCTAAACTAAAATTTGATGTAGTATGTATGTATTCGCTGGTAATAGCCGCCTTGACTTTTGGAAGAAAACTCAACTGACTCAAAGCTTACCTAACGCAATAACACTTCTAATCAAAATAACACCGACAACAATATTTCTGTTTTGCACTTGCGTCTTCGCCCATACATATGTATATACATACATATGTTTGTAAGTATGTATGTGTGAATATAAAACAAAGTAGAGTGCGAGTTTTAGGTGGTTTGTTCGAGCGGAGGAATAAAAATGCCAATGATGTTGTTTCTATGACATTATATTTTATTCTCTGATGTTTCAAGTTATGTTCTGCTTATATAACTACTAAAGTGATTACAATTTTCTTAATCTATTTCTTTGTTTTGTTTATTTTCTTATGAAAATACAATATTTGTAAAAATGTAATCTTATTTTCTATTGAATGCAAACAAACATGACTGTGGGGTTTACCCGATAATGTTTGGGTTATCATTATAATCAAACATAAGGACCAAAACATGTTTGTATGCATTTTGCATTATGAATACAATATTTGTAAAATGTAATCTTATTTTCTATTGAATGCAAACAAACATGACTAATGGGGTTTACGATAATGTTTGAGTTATCATTATAGTCAAACATAAGGACCAAAACATGTTTGTATACATTTGCATTATGTTCTTTATCTCTACTTGTTATCTTATATTTTTGTAATGTTTACTTGTTTTTTCTTTAATCTTTTATTTTGTCAATTTATAGTATTTTGTTGTGTGGTGTCTGGTTGGGATGATAGTGTACACATAACTCCTCCCTCCCTTAATGGAAAACTCTCCTGAGTTTGAATAGTATTGTTTTTCATTTTTTTAATTTTACAAGATATTAAAATTATTATTATAATCACAATAATACTTAAAATTGATATTCCAATATGAGAGATATTTTTGTGATATTTTAATTCATTAATTTCTTTTAAATTTTCTTCGTTTTTAAATACAAGGTCGTTAATTGTAATTTTGTTAGTGAAATTGTGAGTATCATAGTTTGGATAATAGAATCTCTGATTGTATGAAATTTTAGTATTTGAGAATGTTTGGTATAGGGTCTTAATAGTGCAGTTATTATAATGAATCAATGTAGTGTTTTTCAACTTAATTTTTCTGTTGTCGCAGTTCTGGTTTAGTTCTATGCCATTTGCATTTTTTATTAAAATAGTTTCTTCATCAATTTGTAAAATTTCTGTAATGCTATTTTTGATAAGTTCACAATTTAATAAGTAGATGCAATGTTTAGAAATTTGTAGTTCATTGAGTGTTTTAGCTTCTTCGAATTTATAAGTGACATTTTTGTATTCAAAAACATTTTCGATTTCTGCTGTTATTTCTTTACCTGCTGTGTTTGGTATAGGAATAATAGTTTTTAATTGTACCGATTGAAATTCTTTTGGGATTTTGACTACGAACATTAACAAATTTTCTTTATATTCCAAGGCGCATAATTTTATATATTGAAGTTTGTTGAGGTCTATGTTGTAATTATAAATTTCTTCATTTGTTAAAATGCTTGGGTGAAAAATACCATTTTTTGCTGAAATAATGTTTTCCTGAATCTGGTTTACTGCGTCTTTGAGAATGTTTATCTTTATTGTTTGTTCATGAAGAATCAATATTTTGTCTGTTCTCTCTTGATACACTAAAGAATTATTTCTTTCGTCTTCAATAATTTGTTTTAATTTTGTAAACGTGTTCGAAAAGAAATTATTAATTTTTATTTGGTGGTCGAGAGCTGTAATTGAATTATGTAAATTTTCATCTACTTTCTTAAGGTGATTTTCAATATCTATTCTATCTCCATCATCCATCGTTCCAAATAGAAATTTATGTACAGAACCTATACCGTTAATTAACCCTCTCTTTTTTCTACTAACTTCTTTTCTTGGGATTAATGTTTTGATTTTTACCTCTCAAGATTTCATTTCATTACTGATAGGTTGTAGTAATGTAAATGTGAATATGTTTGCGAGATTTTTGTTATATTATTTAGTATGTAAAGAATTTCGCGAAGGTCAATTATGTGAATTACGAGGTCAGATGATGTAACAATCTGTTTAGTGTTGGTGATAATTTCTGCGTATCCATTGTCGGTATGTATTTCATGTACTTCCAGTTTGGCTGCATTGCTAATTATTACAATTGCTATCATCAATGTTATTTTGAAGATGTATTTGACCTAAAAATTTGTTTGGACGTTTAATATTTGTCGGGTGAATATTATCTAATGGTAATTTTCTATACCTTGGTTCGTATTTGTGCCGAACTGCTTTATAATTTTTTACGTAACCTTCTTTTTGAGTGTTATTAAACTCTTCTCTATTTCTATTTAGTTTTCCTATGCATTTTTCTTTAGTCTTCTGAATAGTGTCTTTAATCAAATTCTTATCAGTTTTTCCATTTATAACCTCAAGAGGTGTGGCTTTAATTGTAGAATGATAAGATTTGTTATACCATTCTATGCTTTGAAATACTTTTTCCGCTGTCGAAAGGCTTGGTTTTTCAATTTCTAGGACTCTAATTCTTTCGGATAGAGTATTATGAAATCTTTCGATATCTGAATTCCCAGTATGACTGTTTGGTTTTGTAAAATGAACTTCTATTTCTTCTTTCCTAAAAAAATCTTTTATGTTAATTGAGTTGAATTCATTATCTAATATTAACATTCTGGGTCTACCTTTGATAGAAAAGAATAATCTAAACTTTTCTATAATAGTTATACTGTTTCTATCTTCTAGCTGAAATGCATATAGCAAATTTCGAAAATTTGTCTATAAAAGTAAGGAAGTAACATTTTTTTATTTATGTATATATCCGCGTGAACTATTTCATTTATATCTGATGGTGTTTTCGTTAATTGAAATTTTGGTTTTAAAGGTTTTCTATCATATTTTGCTCTATTGCAAACGTCGCAATTATTTATATATTTTTGAATCAAAACTTTCAAATTTTTCCAGTATATTAGTGTTTTCAATTTTTCATAATTTTCGTTAATACCTGCATGGCCTGTTTCATTTTTATGATATTGAGCAATTTGTTTATAAACTTGTTCTTCATTTTTCATATCTTTAAGTCATGGAATTCCACATCTAAAAACTTTACATGTCTATTAAATATTTGAATAAGCTTTTGCTGAACTATATTGTACTGATTATCGGTTAAATAAGAAAAAATACCTACTTTTCCACTATTTATTTATGTGCTTACGACAAAGATCTATCGAAATTATTATTTTTTATATCTTCTGCGCTAATAAAAATTTTCTTCGTGTTGCCTAGTTCTTCAGATTCCATAATTTTCTTGTTTGTTAAAATGATTTGTGTATTGAAGCGATTTACAATAGTGTGTAAAATTGGAAAATGATCATTTAGTTCCTCCTCTTGAGAGTGGATTGTAGCATTTGTGCTTATGTTGTCTTCTTCCAATGAATGAATCTCGCCTGTGTTACTATCTATTCTACTTAGAAAATCGGCTACGTTATTTTCCTTTCCTTTCACGTAATTTATATTAATATTGTATTCACCTAGTTTAATTAACCATCTTTGCAATCTTGGGTTAATGTCTTTTCCCTTGTTTTTTATTTGGAGCCACTTAAGTGGTTGGTGATCGGTTAAGAGATCGAATGCTCTGCCATAAATGTATGGTCTATAATATGTCACTGCCCAGACAATAGCTAGTAGTTCTTTTCTGTAAAGTGGAATAACTTCTTTTCGTGTTTGTTAAGTGTTCGACTAGCATACTTGTAACATCAGGATGACTGTCCTAGGTTAATACTGCGCCAATTGCAAAGTCACTTGCATCAGTTGAAATGCCAAATTTTTTTGTTAAAGTCTGGATATTTCAATATTGGTGGGCTTACTAATAGATTTTTAAGTTTTTCAAAGGATGATATGTACTGAGGATCGCGAGTGTTTATTTTAATATCTTTTTTTAAATATTTTGTTAAACCATGTGCTACTTTAGCGTAATCTCTTACAAACTTTCTATAATAACCTGTTATACCTAGGAATGATTTAATTTGCTTTGATGTAGTAGGCAACTTTAGTTTTTGTATGTTTTCGATTTTGCTTAAATTTGGTTGTATCCCTTCTGTTGTTAAAGTGTGACCTAGAAATTCAGTTGTTTTCGCGAAAAATTTGCATTTATCTACCTGAATCTTTAAATTATGTTTTCTTAATGCTGAAAATATTTTGGTGATATTTTGGGTATGTTCTTCAATACTTGAACTCAAAATTAAGATGTCGTCTAAATAAACTACACATATCTTGTTGATATATTCCCTAAGAACTGAATTCATTAAACGTTGGAAAGTTGCTGGTGCATTCTTTAGTCCGAGCCCAGGCATTCTTATAAATTCAAGAAAATGTAAATACTTCCGGGTGACGAGAGAAAGCTGTTTTTGGTCTATCTTCTTCTTTTTATTAAGCCACTTGATGAAAGCCTTTTGCATAAGATCTAATGTTGTAAAATACTGAGCTCTTTCAAGTTTGCTGAGTATTGTTTTCTATATGCAAATTTATTGGAAATTTGCTCTTCCGATCATCTATAGTGACTTCGTTTAGCTTCCTGTAGTCAATAACTATTCTCCATTTTTTTCTTCATTGAATTGTCTTGCTTTTTCGATTTTCTAATCCAAAGAGGCGAGTTATTTTTGAAATTACTTTCTTTAATTATACCTTGGCGCAACATCTCGTTCATCTGTCTAATAATTTCTTCTTCATGAATTTGGGGATATCTATAAATTTTATTATAAGTTGGTCTACTTGTTTTTGTAACTATTTCATGCTGAATTTCATGAGTGATGAGAAAGGTTTTTACCTTCTTGGAAAAATAAATCGCTATTTGCTTTTAGAATGTATTCTAATTTTTGCTTTTCTTCTTCATTCATGTCACTATTTGATAAAATATCTAGCAAATTCTCTTTACATTCTGTAAGTATATTAATATCTTCGTAATTGTAAGGGCATGAGTTTATAAATTTAATTTTATTGCCGTTTATTTCTACATACTCCTTTTCTAAGTTAATTATTGCTTTAATAGGTTTTAAAATATTTTGTCCTATTATTGCATCAAAGTTTTTATTTTTTATGTTGGTTAGGTTTCCAATGTATATAACTTTTTTCATTGAATTCGTTTGGGGTTGGGGTGACTAACTCTTTATTTAGGGAAAAATTTTCCTTAATGGTGCTAAAGTGTATTGGTTTATCAAGCTCAATGCATTCATAATCTTTTAACACATTATATTTCAATAATGATGTTGTAGACCCTGTGTCAATAAGACATTTAATTTTGGAATTTTTTATGGTCACTTCTATTATCGGTAACGATTGTTTTGGGCTGGCAACCGAAAATTTGCTTGTTCTTGAACGTGATCTATTTCCATCGGTTCGGGGGGGTTTTGTCTCCTTTGGACTGAATTATATCTTCTAGATTGTTGTGAATTATTTTGCCTACTTTGTCCAAAGCTAAATTGTTGATAATTGTCATTTTGGTTAGAATTGTTACGAAATTCTCTCGGCTGATTTTGTCCAAATTGAAAATTATTGGAATTTTGCATATACTGGTTATTATTGAAATTGCCAAAATTGTGAGACAAAGAATTTCTATTTGAAAAATTTCTATAATTATTTCTTTTATAATTGTTTTGTCTTTTATCAAATTGTATTAGCAAACCTGTCTCTTGAAGAACGCTAAAAACCTCTCTAATGGTGCTTATATTTCTACTATCACTACACTGCTTAAGTTGGGGTGTATCCCATTTGAAAATGTTTTTTTAGAATTAAACTTTCGTTGTTAATTGGAGAAAATTCTATAGGCTTTATACTATCGAATTCATGCTTTAAATTTAGTTTATCTAAAAATATCTTTTTAAATTTTGTGAAATATTGACTTACGTTATAGTTTCGTAGTACAATCGCCTGATTGTAAAGGGTGTGGTACGACTCCTTTACTCCAAAATTCTTTATGAGTTCTTCTCTCATTTGCTGCCATGTTGGTGTAGGTCCCAAAGGCCGGATGACACTTGCTGCTTCTCCTTTAATTTTTGTTTTGACGTGTCGCTGCGTTACAAATTCCAACATTGATGGGTTGGGGTTGAATAAAGGAAGGATCATGTCAACTTCCCTGATGAATGATGATAAATCTCTGCCGTCAAAGTCCATGATTCTTGAAGCTTCCTTCAAAATTTGCGATCCTGTCATCTGAAGTGGTTGCTGCTCGCCTGGATTCATTGCTGATGTATCCTCTTTTATTACAACTGAACTTGTTGTTGTTGCTTTGTATGGTGCACTTCGCTCTTTCTGCGTCTTCTGTGTGTGGGGCATTAATCTTTAATCCCACTCTTCCTGGTAATGTTGATGGGCGGAATGAAGCTATTCTTCGCCTTCACAAATTGTAGTCCTCGGAGTCGCTCTCCGACGTTCCAGATAACTTGTGTAGAAACTTAAATTTCTTAAACTTGGCTATCTGTGCCGACCGACTTATATATTTGTATATATAAGAGATCTTTTTAAAATGGGAGCTAATCTTAAGATTTGCTTCCCGTTGCTAAAGCTTACAAACTTAAAAGCTTCAGTTTTTAGTATCGCTCAACTTTGCAGTTTGTTTTTACCGACTGCGCCAGTTTTAGGTTTGTTCCAGCGGAGGAATAAAAATGCCAATGATGTTGTTTCTATGACATTATATTTTATTCTCTGATGTTTCAAGTTATGTTCTGCTTATATAACTACTAAAGTGATTACAATTTTCTTAATCTATTTCTTTGTTTTGTTTATTTTCTTATGAAATACAATATTTGTAAAAATGTAATCTTATTTTCTATTGAATGCAAACAAACATGACTGTGGGGTTTACCCGATAATGTTTGGGTTATCATTATAGTCA
Source organism: Bactrocera tryoni (assembly GCF_016617805.1). NCBI lineage: Eukaryota > Metazoa > Arthropoda > Insecta > Diptera > Tephritidae > Bactrocera > Bactrocera tryoni. The sequence goes on along the minus strand of NC_052501.1, from coordinate 54,888,484 downwards.
AACATAAGGACCAAAGACACGTTTATGTTTGTATGCATTTGCATTATGAATACAATATTGTAAAATGTAATCTTATTTTCTATTGAATGCAAACAAATATGACTGTGAGGGTTTACCCGATAATGTTTGAGTTATCATTATAGTCAAACATAAGGACCAAAACATGTTTGTATACATTTGCATTATGTTTCTTTATCTCTACTTGTTATCTTTTATATTTTTTGTAATGTTTACTTGTTTTTCTTTAATCTTTTATTTTGTCCAATTTATAGTATTTTGTTGTGTGGTGTCTGGTTGGGATGATAGTGTACACATAACTTGCGCATGTCAAAGCGCAGTGTTCCTTAGCTCGTACATACATATTCGTGCAACATAGAAGAGAGCGCATGTCAAATCGTAGATAGCGCCTTAGCGCATGCATATGTATGTATGTATGTACCAGTGCACATGCCAAAGCAAACATTTGTAATTTGTAATATGCGTCATTCTCTTATTGTCATAGATAACTTGATTAGAATCTCTTTTCTTGCTCTCTCGCTTGCAGCTGATCTGTTTTTTGAGCTGGCAACAAAACACAATCAGGGTGCCGTCAACCAGCAGTTAGTGAAAAAGGCGGGATGCCAGAAAAGCAGCGCTATAATTACTTGACGAAATTACTGTGAAATGAAACTGTGCGAACATATTTTGGCAAAATAAATGTTTATGTAAATTAATTAATGATTTTGCATTTTAGCATTTACATATATGTATATATATATTTTTGCGAAGAAGAAGAATTAATAGTAGATGATTATCAAAAAAATAAACATTTGGAAATCTGTATATTATTCTAAGACAAGGCGCTTATTTCCAGAGATCTACAAAACGTACAGAGATAAATAATACATCAAATTAAAGTGTGCGATCTGAAACTTTGCACAAATTTTACAGATTTTAAATTCATTGAACCACTTTTGATATATTTGCGTTTAAAGTTCTTCAATTTTTACATTAAGCTAATATAAGCAGCGCTTCTACAGAAAAGAGCATATATATGTAAGAGAATGAATAATTAAAAATGTTTCTGTCATTTGCTTTCGTTACACACATACCCACATACGCGAAGGCGCAAGTGCGAAATCTAACAACAACAATGTTGTCTGCTCGGTAGCAAAATGACAATAAGCATAGATAACTTGATACGAGACTCTTTGGTTCGAGAGAGAGCTGTCAAAACTCGCATTTTTTATAACATTTGCCAATGATGCCACTGCTGAAAAATATTAACTTGGGTATTTAATAAATTATACAAAACACTAAATTAAACACTTTGAAAATGCATACATACATATATATGTAAATGCTAAAATGAAAAATCATTAATTAATTTACATAAACATTTATTTTGCCAAAATATGTTCGCACAGTTTCATTTCACACTAATTTCGTCAAGTAAATATAGCGCTACTTTTCTGGCATCCCGCCTTTTTCACTAACTGCTGGTTGACGGCACCCTGATTGTGTTTTGTTGCCAGCTCAGAAAACAGATCAGCTGCAAGAGAGAGAGCAAGAAAAGAGATTCTAATCAAGTTATCTATGACAATAAGAGAATGACGAATATTACAAATTACAAATGTTTGCTTTGGCATGTGCACTGGTACATACATACATACATATGCATGCGCTAAGGCGCTATCTACGATTTGACATGCGCTCTCTTCTATGTTGCACGAATATGTATGTACGAGCTAAGGAACACTGCGCTTTGACATGCGCACTCTACTTTGTTTTATATTCACACATACATACTTACAAACCTATGTATATATATACATATGTATGGGCGAAGACGCAAATGCAAAATCTAACAGAAATATTGTTGTCGGCGTTATCTTGATTAGAAGTGTTATTGCGTTAGGTAAGCTTTGAGTCAGTTCAGTTTTCTTCCAAAAGTCAAGGCGGCTATTACCAGCGAATACATACATACTACATCGAATTTCAGTTCAGATTCAGATTAATTATTAAAAATAAAATGCCAAACCAAAGGCGAATTAGACGAAAAAGGAGTTTAACAGGTCGAAGAGAAGAGGTGAATGTTATAGATAAAAAGGAATTTTTAATTGTTAATGTATGTATGTATATGAATTGACCTGTTTTATTAGAGCCGTAGTCATGCAGGATCTATGGCAAGTTATTTCAAAGCTGCCCTAAACTCCGTAGTTCTTCCGGAGTATAGTTCGCTTGGGGGTTTGACTAATATATGTTTACACTGTAAAGCAAAACATTTCGGAAGTGAAAAGGTACCTGTACTTTTCATTGTTTTATATTCGTAATATATGTATATACATACTTATTGTCTTAATATTTGGTTGAAATTGTTACTAGGTAAGAAATGGCTTTACGACATGTTGTCATGGCGGAAAAGTTAAACTTCAAGAATTACGTGTACCTGAGTTTTTGAAAGCTGTGTTAGAAAATGATTTGAGCTCTTGGCGGGGACACTATTTGGAGAATATTCGGCAGCTAAATAGTTCGTTTGCTTTTGCATCATTCGAAGCGAAAATTGCGGAGCCTACAGGGCGCGGACCATATTGCTTCCGAATACATGGATCAATATATCATAGGGTAGGTCCATTGCATGCAGATCATCCTTCAGAATCCTCCTACGCCCAGCTGTTTATTCTTGACACGGATCAAGCAACTGATATAAGGGCACAACATAATTCAAACTGCGATAGGTATTTGCTGAGAGAAATCCACGAAATGCTTTCAAATATTAACCCCTTGGCAAATGAGTATAAGCATATGGCGCAGGTTGAACGCGAAGAGGAACAGAGGGCCAGAGAAGAAAATCGCAATGCTCGCCGAATTAGCATGCTACTTTTGCTTAGATCGATTATTACGTGATATTCACCAAAATGAAATACCTTTTGGTGGAAAGGTTATTTTATTAGGTGGTGATTTCAGGCAAGTTCTTCCTGTGGTGCCCAATAGCTCACGCGCCGCTATAGTTGGTAATTGTTTGAAACGGTGCTCACTTTGGAAATTTTTTAGGTGTCTCAAACTCTCAACGAATATGCGTTCTAAAGAATCCTTATACAACAGTTTTCTTTTGCGTGTTGGAGAAGGTCGAGAGTTCTCTCCAGAGTCGAAAATCAATATACCAGAAGAAATAATTTTGCTAAATGAAAATTTAGTGGATTGGGTATTTCAGCCTCAGTCTGGTGTTATTAGTCAAAACCATTTAAAGGATCGGGTAATTTTGTGTCCAAAAAATGATCACTGTACGATAATAAATAGCGAAATAGTAAATATGTTGCCCGGTGAAGAAAGGGTATATTATAGCGTGGATACTGTCGTTTCTGAAGATCCTCAAGAGCATGTCGGATTCCCTACAGAATTTCTAAACTCCCTTAATTTCAGTGGAGTAGCGCCTCATGAGTTAAGGCTTTAAGGTTGGAACAGTTGTGATGTTAATCCGCAATCTTAATACATATGAAGGGTTGGTCAATGGGACTCGCTTGATAGTAAAAGCACTACATTGTAATTGTTTGGAGGTCGAAATTTTAACCGGTGAATCACAAGGGAAACAAATTTTATTGCCCCGTATAAATTTACAGCCCAGCGAATCAACACTTCCTTTTTATTTTAAAGCGTCGCCAATTTCCAATAATTGTAGCATTCGCAATAACAATAAACAAATCTCAAGGGCAGACTCTAGCAAGAGTTGGTGTTTTCCTCAAGGAGGATTGTTTTACGCATGGCCAGCTGTATGTCGCATTGAGTCGAGTACGATCTTCTCAAGATATCAAAGTTAAGACTTACGACCAAAATAAAACCACTACGAATGTAGTTTTCCATGAAGTACTTGAATAAATTGAGTTTTTATAAAAATTTTTTTTTTTTTACTTTTTTCATTTTAAATAACGGAGTCTCCCGATTATCGGGGGTTATTACTAGTTGTTATTATTATTCTGATTAAAAAAAACTACTCGAGCTGCGATTAGTTCTGTATGTTTGGTTGCTGTAGTTGCTATTAAAACTGGGTTGAGTAGAAGAGTTTAGTGTTGCACTGTTTGAGATAGTTTGTCGCTGATTGTTATTAATGTTATTGTTATTGTTCTGTTGTCTATGCTGTTTACTAAATGTTTCGTTTGCTCTATTGCTGTAATTAAATAGCTGACTATTCTGTTGATTAACATAATTGCTCATATTAGCTTCTCTGTTATAATTATTATGTTGCCTATGAGAAAAAAAATTCATGTTATTAACATTATGTTCACAGTTATTCTTTGCATGAGCTGTTTGGTGATGTTTATAGTTCAAGCAACCATTTGATTTTATAATTTCATATGCGTCTTTTAAAGTTGTTGGATTCCTGCTTACAATAATGTCTTTGACAGGCTCGGGTAAACGATATTTAAATGAGTTTAAAGCAATCCTAGCATTGCTTTCACTATTTATACTAGAAGAGCTGTTGCCCCAAAAAGTTGATGCGTTATTTAACCGACATAATAAAGTATTAAGGGAATTATAAAAAGTTTCAATTGTAGAAGTACATCTACAAAGTCTAATTTTGTCAATGAGTTCATCTACTGAATTCTTTTCGCCATGATTATCTATGTGGGATCCGAATACCGGACTAGAAGTGGTCAACAATACAACGCTGACAAAAGAACACAATGACACGCAACCCTTTAACTGGACGAACTTTTAACGAAACACGAACAAAGACAAACCAGCTAAAGTTAGTTGAGTTTGAATGTGTAAACACAATGGCTACGACAGACTGCAAACTACATCTGTCAAATATTAAAATACACACGTTCTTATGGGCAGTGTTATTTTGACAGCTGCACGACTACACGACTGCAGGCCGACAGTTGTCGTTCTCGCTAACTTCAATATCCTCCTATTTTTGCCAACGACAGTAGAGTTGACAGTAGAATGGAAGATAGAAAGAGGAGGTAGAGTGGTGATGCCACTAATATGTAAAATGTAAAATTATTCACAGCTCTAACAAACTAGATGTTATTTTACAAATAAAAGCATAAAATAGCTATATTATAGCTCCATTATATCATTTGTAATAACAATTGATAATTTAAAGCAAAAATATTGACCTATTTACTTATTTTTTGCATAAAAAATTTCACTTTGAACAAAATATTAAAATTTCATTGAAGTGAAAGGTATTAGTATGGCCCACAACGAAATTTTGTACATACAAAATGGACAACTGCGTTGTTTTATGTACATGCCATTGCCATTGTGTTGTTGTTGCTTCTCAAAATGTACATGTAGTAAGATGAACAACGACGTTTTCAGTTCACTGTCGTGCCGCTGCAGTCTGTCGTAGCCATTGTGTTTACACTTTGAGCAGTAACGAGACAGCGAACGAATAAGAGCAGTGCACTTGTGTAGCAGCGATCGCAACATAAATGAGAGAGGCACTGTAACGAGTTCCATTCAATTGTATTAGAGGAGATTTTGCACGGCGGTGGCTGTAGTGCGAAATAGAAGCGTTTTGCTGCAGCGAGTTTACGAGTTGCGTGAATTCTGTACAAAAGGCTTGTGTGCAGAGAGTTTGTGTGGCGGTGGCTGTATAGCACAAACATACTGTGTTTTGAAAATATTGCTGGAGGCGGTGAAATTTCGTTACTTTGGGTTTACGACACGGTGGCGTGGCAGTAGCTGGAGAGGAGAGCGTCGATATAAGGAGAGCAGCAAAGTTGAGAGAATTTCGTCGAGTTGTGGGAAGCAGATAAGTAGAAAGTAGTAGCTAAAGAATTGATAAAATGCAAACGAATTGCCAGACGTGTTAATTTCAAAATTTTTGTATTTACACTTAAACAACAATTAAATTGTCATAATTCTTCAAGTTAACACAAGATAAATTAAAATAAAGAGTTAAGTTGAGTTGAAATTGTAGAATTAAATAAAAAACATTAATTTGAAACATTTGATGAATACATAATTAAATTGATGTGAAATTTTAAGATTTTTATGAATTGCAGTTGTTAAAACTAAGTGAAGAATTTGATACAAAATAGTGAAACAATTTGAATTTAAAGTATAATTTTATACCATTGTTAGCTTTAAGAGAAAACGAAAGCACACTAATTTTTTAAACGCTCTAACGTTTTCAGAACACACTTGTTTAACAATATATTTTATAACTGTGTAAAATTAATATTTTTATTGTTATCGCTGACAACGACTGAATGCCATGGAAGGCGCTAAATTTTAAATTTGAATGTGAGTGGGTTGAAATAATAACTGACTGAATTGGGATTGGTGACTACAGGACGTAAGATAGTTTTACAAGACAGACTGCTTCAGCATTTCGGTCTAACTGCTGACGGTGATGAAGATGAATATGTTTCTGAGTACGAAGATGTTGGTTCCTCCCCGCCAAGTGTGAATCAGGGTCCGACAAATGAACGTGCAACGTTCACACTGCGTGACATTGAAGACTCTTTATCAATATTTAATGGTTCTAGCTCCCCGGGTGTAGAGGAGAGGTTAGAAGAGTTTGAGGAAAACGCCACTGCGGTTCACTGGAACAATTTACAAAAATTTATATATGCTAAACAGTTGTTGAAGGGAGCGGCTAAAATTTTTGTGCGGAGCCAGCGTGGTATTACAGATTGAAATTCATTAAAGCAGGCATTAAAGTCAGAATTTGGCATTATTGTTTCATCTATTGAAGTGCATCGCATGCTTAGAAATCGCCGCAAGCGTCCAAATGAGGGTTACCGCGAATATCTATACGTTCTTATGGAAATCGGAAAGCCGATAACATTAGATGAGTTGAGTTTAGTGACATATTTTATCGAGGGCATTCCCGACTTCAATGCCAACAAAAGTAACTTATATCAGGCCAAGACAGTTGAAGAGCTTAAGATGCAGCTTAGTGTATATGAAAAAGTGCGAGCAGGTAGGCAGCAGGTAAATAGTTCAGGTTCAGGTCAATCAGGTGAAGGGATCAAATCGTTTACTAATCTGGAGAACAAGAAAGATCATATAAGACGTTGTTTCAAGTGCGGAGATGCCTCGCACATCGCAAAAGATTGTCGTCAAAATCAAATTAAATGTTTCAAATGTGGTCAGCCAGGGCATCGCGCTGTAGATTGTCAACAGCAACAGGTTGGGGTTAAAAGAGAGAAAGGCAATGTGAATACATTAAGTATCCAATGGAAGCAGGTCGATGAAACCGGATTGCATTTTGGGAAGAATTTAGTATACCATCCCAGGATTTCGGGAATAAAATGGATATGGTCGGATAGAGGAGATTCTCCAGATCATGAATATATATGGTTATAGCCACAGGAAGCTTATATTTTTCGAGTTATTCGCGTTTTAAGTTGAAAATTTGCAATATTTTAATTACATATTTTCGATATATAAAATTAATTTTTCACTTATATTTTTCACTTTTATATACGCTAACACATCACTTATTCATTTGCACACATTTATTTTATATAATATAGTGCAAAAATAGCTTTTAATAAACATTTAAATTATTGTTGAATTTGATTATTTAAGAATAACAAATGAATTACAAACTGTCATATAATCAGTGTTACCTTATCGACATCATTTGTAAAACAACTAAATGAAATAAAGGGAACAGATTATACCCCAAATACGAAAATCAACAACCTATAAAAAACAATATCCCTGGTCGGTCCAACACCAGGGTGTATCAGAATTTTTTCGCGTTGAACTCCTTTTTGCGTGGGCGGCCTTCGGCCGCGCTTCAAAAAAATAACCCTAGTCGGTCCAACACCGGGGTGTATTAAATTTTTTTCGTGTTGAACTCCTTTTTGCGTGGGCGGCCTTCGGCCGCGCTTCAAAAAAATAACCCTAGTCGGTCCAACACCAGGGTGTATCAAATTTTTTTCGCGTTGAGCTCCTTTTTGCGTGGGCGGCCTTCGGCCGCGCTTCAAAAAAAATAACCCTGGTCGGTCCAACACCGGGTATATACATTTTTTTTCGCCCGTAGAAATCATTTTTACATTGGCAGCCACTTAAATTTTTTTATATTTTTTTTTAATGTTTATCAACGATTATGTTTCCTGTATTTAGGATATAATATTTCTTTATATTTCCTTTTTTTTATTTTAGTTTGTAAAATATTTTACCACAGTAACACTGATTATTTGACACCTTTATTTTTACAAATGATGTCGATAAGGTAACACTGATTATATGACAGTTTGTAATTCATTTGTTATTCTTAAATAATCAAATTCAACAATAATTTAAATGTTTATTAAAAGCTATTTTGTACTATATTATATAAAATAAATGTGTGCAAATGAATAAGTGATGTGTTAGCGTATATAAAAGTGAAAAATATAAGTGCAAAATTAATTTTACATATCGAAAATATGTAATTAAAATATTGCAAATTTTCAATTTAAAACGCGAATAACTCGAAAACTATAAGCTTATATATTCGTGATCTGGAGAATCTCCTCTATCCGACCATACCCATTTTATTCCCGAAATCCTGGGATGGTATACTAAAGCTGACCCTTCATTTTTAAGGATATAACCTTAGGGGGTTAAACATTTTCCGCTTCAATCGATACCGGATGTGACCTTTGCTTAATTCGCCGCGATATTTTGTTGTTGTTAGATGACGGCATCGAATTGAGCAATGACAAACGACACATGGTTGGCGTCGGAAACGCTAAATTAACGACACTAGGTAGCTTCAAAATTCTGGTAGTTGTCGATGGTATTGAACTTAATATCACGTTTCATGTGACTAGAGAATGTGACATGCGATACTCAGCAGTAATTGGTGTCAGTGTATTAAAGTTGGTTGACTTGGTTGTGTCAGAAGGTTCGGGTGAGTTCAGGGCAAAAGTTGAGAAGTCTGAAGCAAATCAGACATTGGAAAAGGGGTCCAAAAGTTGCTTAGATTCGAATGAGGCTGAAGGAAGGTATGGAGATATTGAGGCAGAATTTAAAGAGTTGTGCGTTGTCGCCGTAGTTGAAGAGGCTAGAGAGCCTGATATAGACTTATCCCACCTTCAATTGTCAGAAGCAGACGCAGTAGAATCCTTGATTAAAAATTATGCCCCAGTAAAAAGCAAGGAGTCACCTGTTGAAATGAAAATTATGTTGACCGACGATTATCCTGTTTGCGAAGGGCCTAGACGTATATCGTACGCGAACAAGGAAGTGGTAGAAGAACAGGTAGGGAAGTGGCTTCAGGAGGGAATTATCCAATCGAGCACATCAGAGTACGCGTCGCCCATTGTACTTGTTGCCAAAAAGGACGGAACAAAACGCCTATGCTGTGACTATAGGCGTATAAACAGCAAGATAATGAGGGACCACTTTCCAATGCCATTATTAGATGATGTGATTGAGAGGCTGCAAGGAGCGAAGATCTTCACGACCTTAGATTTGGCAAACGGGTTCTTCCATGTACCTGTGGAGGTAAATTCCAGGAAGTACCCTGCGTTTGTGACTCATAATGGGCATTATGAGTTTCGGTATGTACCCTTTGGGATATCGAACTCGCCTGCTGTGTTTTCTAAATATATTTTTGCGGTTTTGAGGGACTTGGTGGAAGAGGGAACGGTTATTGCTTACATGGATGACCTTGTAATACCCGCTAAGGACATAGATGAAGGAATCCATAAGCTCGAGCGTGTGTTGGTTAGAGCAGCCGAATATAACTTGCGAATAAAGTGGAGTAAATGTCAATTTCTCAAGAGGAAAGGAGATTTTTTGGGGTATATATTAGAAGACGGTACTATAAAGCCGTCAGAAGCGAAGACTACGGCGGTTGAAAATTTTCCTATACCCCGTGATCGGAAGGCAGTACAGCGTTTCCTTGGGTTGACTTCTTATTTTCGGCGATTCATTGAGAGTTTACGTAAAGATGCTCAGTTTGTACTTGGTGACGAACAGTTAGCAGCTTTTCAACAGCTTAAAGCAGCATTAGTGAATGCTCCCATTTTGCGGTTGTATAACCCAAAAGCGTTGACAGAGGTGCACACGGATGCATCCATGCACGGATATGGGGGTGTTCTACTTCAAAAGGACTCTGACGATCAACTTTTCCACCCCATACAGTATATGAGCCACAAGACAACGCCAGCTGAAGAGAAGTACCATTCATACGAGCTGGAGGTACTTGCGAATGTAGCAGCTTTGAAAAAGTGGAGGATATATTTGTTAGGCAAAAGCTTCAAGATAGTGACAGATTGTAACGCGTTCGCTATGACGATGCGGAAAAGGGACATTCCTTTAAGAGTTTCCCGATGGGCGTTATTTTTACAAGATTTCAACTATCAGATAGAACCAGAGTTCGCAAATACTCATCACTGAGGAGAAAAATTTTTATCTTCCTCCTCAGTACAACAGAATTGAGGAGCAATAAATTTTGATTTCCTCAATTGTGAGTTCAAAGGAAAGAGTGCTCTTCTAGAATATTTCTCTTTAATACTTATCTTATCTTTTCGCTCTAATATTTTCCGCATACGTACGTGCTCCTCAAAATAATACTCCTCACAAGAGCGCTAAGTTTATTTTTCTCATCTCAGGTTTCAGCACTCAGTATTTTGTATCGCTGATAAAGTCAGTAATGCAGCAGAGAGTGCACTTGAGCAATTTCTTATTCTCTTAGAGAGTATGTATATTTATGTATAAATTTATGTTAAAGTTTAATTGTTGTTGGTGTAAATATTAACAGTTTTGGGTACATGCATGTTGTATTGTGTGTAGGTAAATAATTTTAATCAGGAAGACGATGCAAAAATACTGTTCTCTAAGAGAATTTCGCTATACAATGACTGTTTTTTTTTGTCATGGGTCGGCGTTTTCTCAATTGTCATTTTGGATTAAGATGCATTGCAGTTTTGTTAGCTTAAAATTTTATAAGTTAAAAATGGGCAGGTTTTCAAAAATTGACAAAACAAAGTGCGTATCATACGACAGTGAAACAAATCAATCGATGTGCCTTTTATGCAAAAAACAATTTAAAGGTCAAGTTTTGCACAACATAAAAAGACATTACACTTTAGTTCACAAATATAATTTTGTACAAATTGAGTCATCGGAAACATTAAGAAAAGTAAAAATAAAATTGAATCAAAGTAATTTTTTTAAGTGCTGTGTAGGGCTGATTACTGTTAAAGCAATACCATTTAGGCTTTTTGATGATGAACAGTATTTTAAAAAAATAATAGAGCCTTATGAACACGAATTTAATATAACAGTAAACTCAAGGAATATAATTGAAAGACTTGGCACGTGTGCCGAACAAATGAAAATCAAACTATCTGATTTACTACGAAACAAAATGATTTGCATAAAGTTGGACATTGCTTCACGAATGGAAAAAATATATTGGGAATAAACGTTCAAGTTATTGATAATTTTTAAATAAAAATTTTTACTATTGGGATGGTGGAATTGAAAAAAAGACACACTGCACTGTTTCTAAAGGAAGAAATCTTAAAAAGTTTCCATAAATTTGGTATAAACGCGGCACAAATATATTCTTCTACTACCGATAATGGAGCGAACGTTGTGAAAACTTCAGAGTTACTTCAAGAAAGTGAAACCACGGATGGTGATTAATATGAACAAATTCACACTAGATTGAATTCGGTATTGTCGGTGGTAAGATGTGCTGTACATACGCTCCAACTAGCTGCACATGATGTATATAAAACTGTTTCAACAGAATTAACAAAGTGTAGAGAGGCGGCACGTTTTCTTCGAAAAAAGATTCGTAATGAAAATTTTGGTGAAGGTATCCGAATGCCTACATTAGACAATTTAACTAGATGGAATTCTACGTTCGATATGTTAAATTCTCTGTTGAACTTGGAAGAATTTGTAAATATTCACGAAGTTAACTGTCAAATAAATTGGGATTTCGTACAAAATTTTGTTGCTGCGTTTAAGCCCATTGCTGAATGTACAAGAAGTTTGCAAACTGAAGATTATATAATGGGTGATTTCTACAGGGATTGGCTGCTTTGCGAAAAGAAATTGGAAACTATGCCGAACAATATCTTCGCTAGTACTTTATTAGGATCAACGCAGTTGCGGAAGGAAAAGCTTCTTGAAAACAATGCATTCGTTTCCGCTTTATATATGGATCGAAGATTTAATTGTATGGATTCACTGTTCTTCAATGAAATGCAAAGAAAACAGGCGGTAGTAAGTACATTTCAATCTATAATATCCTTACTTTATTATTTACTAAAAATTATGCATGACATTACTGATCGATAAAATATGATTATCATGTTTTGTTGGTTTATATTCTCTAGTCACATATAATTTCTACAAGCACAATGTTAAGTTCTTTGGAGGGAAATCCAATATGCAATGATGCAGTGGACAGCCAAGTTGAATTCGAACCTTCTCTGTCTTCAAATGATACTTTTCAATTACTTGAACAAAAAGTTACTTCTTGGACGCAGCAATCTCCTCAGTCAACAAGCAATGTTCAAACAATTCGTCAAAAACTTGAAGGACTAGCACACGAAACTCGGATGCCTTTCCAAACAAACATACTGGATTACTGGAAAGGCTTGCGAAGCCATGAGCCAGCTTTAGCCAAATTAGCCGAAGTAGTTCTATCTGTTCCATGTAGTCAGACTTCAGTGGAACGTGCCTTTAGTGCTCTTTCGTTAATTTTAACTAAGCATCGTTCCAGGCTCAACGCACAAAATATCAATAATTTGCTTTTGATAAGGTTAAATGAAGAACTTTTTAATAATATGAATTTTTCTTAAGGTATTTTGTCATCAAAAATTATCAACTTTATTTATTGAATTACTTATTTATTTATTGAATATTTTCTATTGAAATATATACATGTTTTGTTTGTTTTAATAAATAAGTACTTACTTATGCACGTACATATGTACAAATACGGAAAATAACTAAATAAAAATTTGAGTGCCTATTCTTTATTTGTAAATACATATGTATATGCTGTTGCTTTTTTTCTTTAAATAAGAGACAATACTATTGACAAGTAAAAACAAGAAAGGAAGGGCTAAGTTCGGGTGTCACCGAACATTTTATACTCTCGCACGATAAAGTTATAATCGAGATTTCATTATCAGTCATTTACATATTTTTCAAATACCGTATTTGTCTAAAGCTTTATTCCGCTATCATCATTGGTTCCTAATGTATGTATATACATATTATACAGAGAAGGCATCAGATGGTATTCAAAATAGCGTTATAATGGAAGAAGGCGTGGTTGTGAACCGATTTCACCCATATTTCGTACATGTCATCAAAGTGTTAAGAAAATATTATGTACCGAATTTCATTAAAATCGGTTAAGTGGTTCCTGAGATATGGTTTTTGGTCCATAAGTGGGCGACGCCACGCCCATTTTCGATTTTAAAAAAAAAGGCTGGGTGCAGCTTTCTTTTTCCATTTCTTTCGTAAAATTTAGTGTTTCTGACGTTTTTTATTAGTGGGTTAACGCACTTTTAGTGATTTTCAACATAACCTTTGTATGGGAGGTGGGCGCGGTTATTATCCGATTTCTTCCATTGTTGAACTGTATATGGGAATGCCTGAAGAAAACGACTCTATAGAGTTTGGTTGACATAGCTATCGTAGTTTCCGAGATATGTTCAAAAAACTTAGTAGGGGTTATGTAAACAAAACTGTAATATTCTCCTTAGCAACTTTGTTGCGAGAGTATAAAGATGAGTTTTATTTTTCGCATCACTTGAACACTCAGAGCGATAAAAATAAAGATGATGCGTTAGGCAAATAGTTATCTTTTAAAAATGCTCGCTCATGCTAATATATGAGTGAGCCAAATACGTGAGGAGTTTTTTGTGATGAGAATGTTAGTTAAGCTTGCGCTCCTGAGTATTTGAAATGATGTTCTCTTGCAGAATATTACTCATCAGAGCAAGAGCGTATTTTGATGGAGGGGTGCTCTATAAAGATCCCATTAAGGAATTGATAGTTGTACCTGTGTCAATGGAAGACGAGATAATAAAAATTGGACATAATCAAGGTCATTTCTCACCAAAGAGAACCAAAGACGTAGTCGAGAGATCATTTTATATACCCCAGTTGTTAGCTTAAGCATCAAGTATAGTAAAAGGTTGCGTAGCTTGCATTATTACTGAGAATAAGTCGGGAAAAAAGAAGGATTTTTAACGCCAATAAGCAAAGAGGATAGGCCTTTAGGGACGTATCATGCCGATCATGTAGGGCCGATGACAGAAACAAATAAGTGGTACAATTATATCTTCGTTGTCATCGATGCGTTTTCTAAGTTTGTGTGGCTATACCCAACGCGAACCACTGCCGCAGATGGGGTTGTAGATAAGCTGAAGCGACAGGCAGCACTCTTTGGGAATCCAAGACGCATAATAACTGATCGAAGCGCTGCATTTACGTCACATTTGTTTTCTGAATATTGTGAGAGCGGGGGTATACAACATTTAATGATAGCTACAGGAGTTCCGAGGGGTAATGGCCAGGTGGAGCGTATCCACAAAATCGTGATACCAATGTTATCTAAGTTATGTGTAGAGAATCCAGCCCAGTGGTACAAACTGTTAGATAGAGTGCAGCAAGCGATTAACAATACCCCACCTTCGAGTACGAAAGTATCGCCTTTTAAATTGTTGACAGGTATTGAAATGAGACTGAGTGTGGCACCAGATTTGAAAGAGCTCTTAGACGAAGAAGCTATGGTAGAGTTTGATCAGGAAAGAGAATCCCTGCGCAAAGAGGCGCAAGAGAATATTAGTAAAATCCAGCAAAAAAATCGGCGTAACTTTAATGGGAAGCGGAAACAAGAGCCCAAGTACCATGTGAATGACTTAGTAGCAATTAAGCGGACTCAGTATGGTGTAGGGCTTAAGTTGAAGCCGAAGTATTTAGGTCCATACAAAGTTACGAAAGTGTTACCGCACGCTAGATACGAGGTGCGAAAGGTTGGCGATCATGAGGGTCCTAGACAAACATCAACTGTTGCTGAATATATGAAGCGGTGGGAGCGACCAACGGAATTATATAACAGCCCATCATTCGAGCCGAATGATAAGTCAGGAGGGCCGAATGTGGGATCCGAATACCGGACTAGAAGTGGTCAACAATACAACGCTGACAAAAGAACACAATGACACGAAACTCTTTAACTGGACGAACTTTTAACGAAACACGAACAAAGACAAACCAGCTAAAGTTAGTTGAGTTTGAGTTGCCGTGAACTGTAAGTCGTGCCGAGCCGTTGTCCGCGAAAACGTTTATGCTAGTGCGTATGTGTGTACTACATGTAATCTTAAGAACTAAATTCAAGACTTTGTTTTTTTTTAAATAAACACTGGTTGAACGTTTAAATATTGTGTTTAATATCCTGACGGGGAGTGTGGGTGGTGGTCACTATAGTAATCCCCACATCTATAAGGACTTTTCTTATTTCTGGCCATGTAAGTGAATTTCCATTAATTAAAATGGATCTTCTAGCACTTCCAATAATTTTATCTTTAATCTGGCCAACTAACAGAATTTTATATTCTTGATCAGTAAAACTGTCTAACATAGGACACATGTAATCTATACGCTGTACAAAATTTAATAGTGCATCTCTGTTTCCGTCATATGGAGGAATGCTATTTATGTTGGTGGAAATGAGCTTAAATTTTACGTTAATGTTTAAACTATCCATATTTGCTAAACTAAATTAAATAGAATGCCAAATAAATGGATAAAGCGTTGATGAAGGTGATGACAAGGTCGGCCAAATGTGACCTTGAGTTCTTGACGAGAGGGGGGAAAAAAGTGTGCTCTAACTATACATCTCCATGCAGGCGTTGTGCTGCTCTGATTTGTTTTTGCAGTTTCCTTTTTTCTTACTGCCTTCGTTGTCGTGTAATAACTTCAATACCTCTCTTGTTGTTCCTCTTGTTGTTTACTGTTTTTTGAAACGGCTTCTTGATTACAGTTTTTTCTTTTCTTACAATTATATCGAAAAAAAAATTTTTCTTATGGAAACATTTTGTCGTTTTCATTACTTTTTATTTTTTTAAAAGTAATTTATTTTTCTTAAATTTTCTTTCCGAAAATATGTTCTTCAGCTTTCCTCTTTTCGAGTCACGTTTACACAACAAGTTTTATTTTAAAACAAATATTCTTTTAGAACGTTTTGTCTTTTGTGTAATTAACTTTTTATTTAAGTTTTTTTTTAACTTTCTTTCCGAAAATAAGTTCTTACGCTTTTCTCTTTTCGAGTCACGTTAATTACAATAAATTTGATTTTAAAACACGAGTTCTTTTCGAACGTTATGTCTTAATGTAATTAACTTTTTATTTTAATTTTTTTTCCAAAACTTTTTATTTTAAATTTTTTTCCAAAACTTTTTATTTTAAATTTTTTTTTCAAAACTTTTTATTTTAAATTTTTTCCAAAACTTTTTATTTTAAATTTGAAGTGCGTGTGAGGTTCGCAATTGACTGCGCCAGAAACGATGTTGAACGTTTACTTCTTTCAAGTGTCTTTATTCAACTGACTCTTTACAAAAATTCTTATTAGCTAAAAGCTTAACTATTTTACAGTAATATTAACGAGTGTAGGAGAGAATAGAGGTAATAATGTATGTTCGGGAATATGTTGTATGCTAAGTTAGAATCAAGAGTACGATTAGAATAAGTATAGGTAAAGTATATAGGGCTATTATGTAACTATATCATAGGATCAGGTATGAAATGGCTATATGGTACAATGGACGATAGCGACAGAAAAGAAATAGAAAAACCTCTTCAAACAATAGACGAGAATAACCATGCAATAATAGAACATTGAAACAAAATATATTATATAAATAAATAATGTATTTTATGTAACAATTGCAAAACTTAAAAAAGCTATTGAGGAAGATAGGGAAAAATTCGCCGGAAAATTTAATGAAATTGCTGCAAGTGATCAAAAACTAGAAAGGAAAATAATGTATCTTGATACTCTGTTAAAAATTAAAATTTTATTAGACAATGTTGAACACATACAAAACAACCTTGTGGCTGCAAAAAAGAATATATTAACTGGAGAAGAAATAGTCCGTTACAATAAAAATTTATATAAAATGCAAAATATTAAAGTTAGCACAGCTAATGAAATACGACCAGGCTTGTTAATCCTGAAAAACCATGTCAGCTCAGTAGTCAATAATACATGTAATGAAAGACAATTAATATTAAAAGGTAATGCTTTAATCACGTTCAATAATTGTGAAATAGAAATAAGTGGAATAATTTTTTACAACTATAATAACGTATTCCATGAAAGTTTCACAATGCCTGGCGCTTTCTTCATTAATAATACAAAAACTCAGTTACCGTTTGATGAACTCATTGCAAACCAGATTAAAAATATAGAAAAAATTTAAGAACTAAGATTTCATAAAAAACTCAAATACACTTCCAGTGGCCTTGCTTTAGCTTGCAGTGTCATAACTTTTATAACAATACTGACATTTCTTTATTATTACAAAAAAGGTAAAAATAACAAAACAGAATTTATCATAAAAACTCGGGAGAGTTTTCAGTCAAATGAGGGAGGAGTTATGTCAACTTCCCATTCCAAAGAGTCGTTCAACTCACTTCTAATAAATTGGGGGAAATGAAAACAAAGACTTTCAGTTATTTACACAACGAAACTACTACAGACCGATCAAATTCATTGATTTTCGAGCTTACAAACTCAATTGTTTGCTTGCACAGCAACTTTGTGCAATAACCAAATTCATTTTGTTTATTATACAACAACAAAAATTCATTCATCACTGCAATAGTAATTCGATACTTTCATTTTTATTTATTTTAATAATTTTGTTTCGTTGACTTAATCGATTTTACAAACATATGTATGAGTTCAACTAACGTTGTGCAGAGTACACAGTCGCAAATTTAAGAACTATATAAATATAAGTAATTTTTAAAGAAAGCTTGTTAGTTCTTAAGCAGCAACCGAACTGTAACCTAAACAATAAAATAAAAAAAATCTTTCGTTCGGCTGTAATTACGAAAGTCGCGCGAATTACGATATGATATGTAATTTATCGGAAATTACATATCTTTCGTTTGAATAATAAAACTCCGGCTAATTTACCGTACTGTTCGGCTTTCCGTCCAGTTTATTAATAATAATTTTATTCTTTATAAAAATCTTATTTGCTAAATTTACCTGGAGCCGTTGTGCTGACTTGACATATTCTTTATAAAAATCTTATTTGCTAAATTTACCTGGAGCCGTTGTGCTGATTTGACATTCCTCAGCATCAACGACCCGGCATATCTTAAATAAACATATCGAATAATAACAGTGGCATTTAATTTCATTTTTAAAGGAATTTAATGCTTGCTTATGAATATTTCCTTATTTATGTATTTTGCAATTTAATATGTAATATGTAGTTGAATCTGAAGATTCAACTTACATTTTAGAGGAATGAAAAATATTATAAGTGGTGGAGTCGTTTGACGACACAACTCCCCCAGCGTTACTGTTTGAACTCTCCTGAGTTCTTGTATTTACAATTTTTATTTTTTTTGTTTTTTTCTTTAATAATATTACTATGATTGCTACTACTACCATTACAATGATTATCAATGTTATATTAATACCATATGATACATTTTTATGGTATTTTAATTCTGCAATTTCTTTTATGTTTTCTATATTTTTTATTGCAATATCATTGAATGTTAATTTTGGTGTGTAGCTTTGGTTTAATTTTTCGGCAGGGTATATAATTGTATGAATATATTCGGTTTTATTATTTTTAAATTCTTGTTTTAAAATTTCTATTTTACAATTTACAAATTTGATTATATAGTTATTTTTTAATACAATTTTTCTGTCATCGCAGTTTTGTTTTCTTACATCATTTTTTGCATTTCTTATTAATATTGTCGCTTATTTCTTGTATTGATGTTTTGTTATTATATTTAAATTCGCAAGTATTTGAAAATATGCAGCTTTTACTCAATTTTAGATTTTTAACTGCTTTATTTTCTGCATAATCAAAATAGTTTTCGCCAATTTTTATAACGAATTTTTCTTTTTCAATAATTTGTAATTTATTTCTATTTGGCATTGGGGTTACTAATTGAATCTTAGTTTGAAAAAATGTGCTTGGTATCTGAATTGCAAATATTATTGTATCGTTTCTGTATACTACTACTCCTACTTTTGATAATTTTAGTTTGTAAAAATCAATCTCGTATTTTTCAATTTCTTCCCTAGTTAACATACTTGGATGTACCATATTGTATTTAGCCGCCGCTATATTATTTTGTATTTCTTGAACTTTACTTTCTATGAATTTTAGTTTATTCATTTCATCATTATACAAAATTTTACTTTCAATTCTATTTTCCTCTTTGTTTATTATATTTAAAGTTTCTATTATTTGTTTCCTATCTGATTCTAAAGTTCCTTTTAATAAGTTTAGTGATCTATTTAAATTTTCATTAATTACTATTTGTTCATTTAAATTTACAATGGCATTATGGCCATTTTCTTCAATAATTTTTAAATGGTTCAAAATGTCTTGTCTGTCATCATCATCCATGACTCCAAACATCCATTTATATGCTATCCCTCCTATGTTTATCAAACCTCTTTTATTTCTCTTTTATATTTTTTATTTCATCAAACAAAATTTCTTTATTTTCAATATTTAGTTTTTCAATATTTTCTTTAACCTGATCAACTATGTCTGCTATCTTGTTCGGATTTATAGTATGTATAACTGTACTTATTTCGTTAACTATTTCTATGTCCGCTGTTTGTATAATTGTATACCCCGCATCTTCTATTATTGGTGTAATTTGCAAAAGTGCTGTCACCAATGATATGATTATTGTTAAAAAAAAAAATTTATTATCGTCATCTGTAAAAGTAAAACTGAACAAACCGTTTTAGGTTTTGATTTAAAAAAACTTAAATTGGATTTTTGTCGCCTCTTACGACAGGCATCTCTTACCATGGGTATATTCTAAAAAGACCCCTTACCCACTGGGGTAAAAAAAAACATGTATATATGTATATGTAGAAAAAAAATGAAATGTTATTATCTCCATTAAATGCCCTTAGACTGAACGAATCGTCATCATTCTCATTTGGATTTTCTATGTTTGCCAATTTCATTGGTCTTTTTATATTTGCCGGATGGACGTTTTGTAAGGGAAATATTAAGAAATATGGTTGATCCTTATGCCGTACTCTTTTGTAGTTTTTAATTGGTCGTGTTTGTCTGTTTTCTATATATTCTTCTCTGTTTTGATTTAATTTGGCTATTGTTTTCTGTTTTACTGTATTTATTCTATCTTGTAATATGGATGGACAAATGTTTTCTTTGGCGTCCCTTGGAGAACATTTGATAGTTGAGTGGTACCTATCGTTATAGTTGCATATAACAATTTGTATCCTCATTTCTGTTGAAAGACTAGAGTCCTCAATTCCTGTTAGTTTTTCCAACAAGGTTGAGTGCAGTCTCTCAATGTCTGCATATGGCTATTTGGTTTTGTATGATGGACTTCTACATTTTCGGCATTTAAATATTTTATTAATTGTTCTGCTCTATCATTCATAAATCTCTGAAAAGTAGCTGGGGCATTTTTCAACCCGAAAGGCATTCGGACGTATTCATATAGTCCTGCCGGGGTGACAAAAGCTGTTTTCTGGATGTCCCTTTCTGCTATTAAAATCTGATGGTAACCTTTTGCTAGATCTATGGTGCTAAAGTGCTTTGCCCAATTTATCTAAGATTCCTTCGATATTCGGTAGAGGATACTTATCGTCTACAGTCAATTGGTTTAACCTCCTATAATCAACCACTCGCCTGAATTTTTGTATTCCTGAATTATCTATATTTTTCTGTATTATTAGAATAGGTGAGCTATATCTACTGTGACTTTTTCTAATTAGATAAGTTTATTGAAATGCTTTAATCATTTTTCGATTTCCTTTTTCTCATTTGATTTTAAATGATCAAGGTTGATGTTCTTTACTTCACTTATATCTAATGAATAATACTATGTATATCTTGCATAGTTTTCATATAGAATGGAAGATTCACACCATTTTTCAAAATTATTGTCATTTTTTCGATATCAATGGTTTTAACGTTTTTTAAAAAAAGGAATCATTTCCTATTAACAAATCATATGATTTATTAAAAAATTACAGTAAAGTTCTACAAATTTCGAGCTACATAGATACAATTCCAAGGAATTTTTTTTTTTTCAATTGAGGTGTCTTATTTAAAATTTCATAAATATTTAAGATACATACAATATTTTATTAATTTTTATTGAAGTCAGCACTTTTGCCACCTTCGCTCACTTAAATAGCGATTATTTCCAGTAGCATTAAGGATTTCGGATTGCACTTAACCCTCTCGTTCGAAAAGCAATAGGTGTGTTCGACCAGCTTCTATCCGTCTATTAATGAAATTATCACATTCACACTCGAATATGGCATTTCGTTGCCATAAACGTAATTCTTCCGTATTCATTTGAAAATTTGTTTCAGGTAGAGGTGCATACAAAAAATCCATAATTTATTTCATATATAGTGCTATAACTTTACACACATAATCTAAGTACGCAATTTTATATTTTAAAGGAATTTTAACAAATTAACTTCTGTATCTACTGCTGCTTTTTGTTTTTCTTTTCTCGTTTGTTCGTTTCTTTTTCTAATGGTATTGTTTTTGAATTGATTGAAACATTTACTGAGTATAATTTCTGCGTTGACTTTTTTTTTTTTTACAAAGAAAGTAATGGCTTCAAATAAAACTACTACTTAAATTACTAAATTATTAGTTGAATATTATTTTACCTTGCTGTTGGGCTACTGGCGTCGTTGTTGTTGTTAATGTTGTTGCTGCTTTTTTTGCTGCCGTTGTTACTGTTATTGTTGTTGCTTTTGTTTATGTTGTTGTTGTTGCTACTGATGTTGCTTTTGTTAATGTTGTTGTTGTTTGCTTTCGTTAATGTTGTTGTTGCTGCTGATGTTGCTTTTTATTTTTTTTTTGCAACTTTCATTTATTTAGCAAAGTTTATTAATAATTTATTTTCAATTTATTTATTTAGCGTATTTTATATAGTTTAATTTACTTCATAATATTTCATTTATTTAGTAAAAGTTTGAGAATACTTTTGCTTTCAACGCACTAAAATTGTTACGATGTATAGTAGAAAAATGGGGAACACCGAATTACGATATGATATGTAATTTATCGGAAATTACATATCTTTCGTTTGAATAATAAAAGTCCGGCTAATTTACCGTACTGTGCGGCTTGCCGTCCAGTTTATTAATAATAATTTTATTCTTTATAAAAATCTTATTTGCTAAATTTACCTGGAGCCGTTGTGCTGATTTGACATTCCTCAGCATCAACGACCCGGCATATCTTAAATAAACATATCGAATAATAACAGTGGCATTTGATTTCATTTTTAAAGGAATTTAATGCGTGCTTATGAATATTTCCTTATTTATGAATTTTGCAATTTAATATGTAATATGTAGTTGAATCTGAAGATTCAACTTACATTTTAGAGGAATGAAAAATATTATAAGTGGTGGAGTCGTTTGACGACGCAACTCGCGTGTCAGAGGGCAGAGGATGTGTGAGTGTGCGCGTTTGCAGCTTGGACTGTCGCCGGCTGGCTGACTGGCAGTGAATTACGTGATCGGAAATTAAATATTTTCTTAACACACATACAACCCTGCATATTCCTGTATATTTGTGTTTGTCTGTTGTGTCTTATTTTGTCAGCAGAAACGAAATTATTTAAAATCAAAAGTACAAAGAACGGAAAAAACAAATGACCGCATTGACGCACGGAAATAATAGGATTGACAGAAGAAAACAAGTAAGGAAGGGCTAAGTTCGGGTGTCACCGAACATTTTATATTCTCGCATGATAAAGTGATAATCGAGATTTCATTATCCGTCATTTACATATTTTTTTATTTTGCTGTAAAATTAATTAGATTAGATCAATTTGTGTACTTTGAGTATTGAATTGTATTTTCATTTCCTAATGTATTGTATATACCGTATTATACAGGGAAGGCATCAGATGGAACTCAAAATAGCGTTATATTGGAAGAAGGCGTGGTTGTGAACCGATTTTTCGTACACGTCATCAGGGTGTTAAGAAAATATTATATACCGAATTTCATTGAAATCGGTCTAGTAGTTCCTGAGAAATGGTTTTTGGTCCATAAGTGGGCGACGCCACGCCCATTTTAAATTTTTGAGAAAAGCCTGGGTGCAGCTTCCTTCTGCCGTTTCTTCCGTAAAATTTAGTGTTTCTGACGTTTTTGTTAGTCGGTTAACGCACTTTTAGTGATTTTCAACATAACCTCTGTATGGGAGGTGGGCGTGGTTATTATCCGATTTCTTCCATTTTTGAACTGTATATGGAAATGCCTGAAGGAAACGACTCCATAGAGTTTAGTTGACTTATCTATAGTAGTTTTCGAGATATGTACAAAAAACTTAGTGGGGGCGGGGCCACGCCCACTTTTCCAAAAAAATTACGTCCAAATATGCTTCTCCCCACTGCGATCCTGTGCGCTAAATTTCACTTTAATATCTTTATTTATGACTTAGTTATGACACTTGATAGGTTTTCGGGTTTCGCCATTTTGTGGGCGTGGCAGTTGGCCGATTTTACCCATCTTCGAACTTAACCTTCTAATGGAGCCAAGAAATACGTGTACCAAGTTTCATCTCAATTTTTACTCAAGTTACAGCTAGCACGGACGGACAGACAGACGGACGGACGGACAGACAGACATCCGGATTTCGACTCTACTCGTCACCCTGATCACTTTGGTATATATAACCCTATATCTGATTTTTTTAGTTTTAGGACTTACAAACAACCGTTATGTGAACAAAACTATAATACTCTCCTTAGCAACTTTGTTGCGAGAGTATAAAAAGTGATGGGGAGAACAGAGTTCAAAATAAGAGGTGAGTAAACGAATGGAAAGATAAGGAGCAGATAACGAAAAGTGAAAAGAAGGGAAATGGCAGGGAGTGAAGATAATACACAACAAAAAAGTACCGGGCAGCTAAAAATAGAGCCGAACAAATGAAGCGTGGCACCGAACGGGAGCATCCAGTAGCATTATCTGCGCAGCCGGATAACCAAATGGTGAGCGGCGCTGTGTGGAGGCGGTGCGAAGGCTGTTTGGTCCAAAGAAATACGTGTAAACAAGAAATGAAAATAAATGCAAACAAATGCAAGCAAATGAAAGACAAATAGACGTACAGTGCGCGACTAAGCTGCGTAAGCGTACGAGGACTACTCGAGAAGTCACCGAAATTTCGTAATTCGAAGCTAAATTATTGACGAAAAGCGCCTTTGATGAAATCTAGTGTATATTACCTCTAGTTTCACTAGGTTTAGTTAAGTTAAGAAGTCGATCCTATCAGGGATCTCACTTGGGAAGCTTAAAACGCCGGGCCGCTGTGACACCTAAATCGTTTTCATAAGAGATCATAACAGATTTGTTAAGATGACTAATGTAAGTTTCTACTATTCTTTCTGGTTCGACAAATTTAGGACTATTGATATGTTTCAGCCTCAGTCTTGCAAAGGCTAGACAATGGAGAGCAAAGTCTCTAGATACATTCGGTTTAACTTAGGATTTGCGACTTAAGCAATTCCACTTATTATTATAGGATTCAGTAAAATACAGCTAAGAAGTATTCAAGTCATTATTAGGCGCTGACGCGCATTTTTGCGACTTTAAAAAGCGTTACGTCAATATTTCCGGTATCCGACAGTTACTTTTCTGACTATGGAAGCCACTTGGCGTAGCGTTGACGGAAGACAGACCGAAAGCTCCTACTTCTAGGAAAAAAGTGAGCTTATTCATATTGTAGCGGTTATAAAAGGGAAGCTGCCCTTAAGGCCTCACCTTCAAAATTCGAAAACTGGATTCGTCGGAATGTAGATCAATCTAATTACTAGTGAGTCCAGCTAACGTATAAAATACTGCTATGACTAAGCTCAGCGTTCCGGTAATTTAAGTCAAAGTATTCGAGGAGACTTCTGCATGGAATCATGAGTAAGCTTCCACGATATTTTCTGTATACAGACTTTATTTACTTTTTTTATGTATGCGAAGTAATTCGGTGAAAAATTTTTTGATGAAACAATCAAAACCCTTGACACGGACATTTCCAACTACTCTCGTAGAGTATTTAAACGCTGAATAAATAAGAAACCAAACATCATATACAATTACAATATTTTAAGTTTTATAAGAAACTCATAAAATTACGGTTAAAAGTGGAAATAACAAAAGCAAACGCACGAGGTAAATATGCAGAATTGGTGTGCTTTCAGTGATTGAAAAGCTGTCCTAAGTAATGAGATTCCGTTGCGTGCATTTTTGCTAAGGAGCTTGTTTTTTCTTTTGTGCGTGGCGGGCGTGTTATCCTGAATAGCTTATTTAAAGAATGTAGTAAGAATTTTAAGAAAAAATATTCTGCCGTTTTCGCATTCAAATTAGAGCAGAGTTCATATGAATGAAAAAACAAACCGAGAGGCAATAAATAACCGAAGCAATAAACGTTTCCTACGTGGAGAAAGCACATCGCTGAATCGAAGGCAGGTGGTGTTTTTAGAAACAAAGGGAGTCGGAGTAACCAGCTTGGAATTAACTGGTACTCCTCTTCTGTTATAAGCCCAGTACTGGGATATTTTTTTCGCTTCCCTAAGATTTTGGGTTACTGATCGTGAAGATAACGTCTAAAAGCTGACATCTTATAAGACACGCATTTTAGCTTTCAGAAATGTGGTTGGAATGTATTCGATTAAAGATTTACCTGAATCAGGGCGACCAAGTAAATGATAGTGTCATCATATTAATGAGATCTGTGTGATTCTCTTGTCCTTATGAACCAAGCACTTTGACGGAGGAAATCGCTGCCACTATAAACAAAAGGCTTACATCAATTATTCCGTTACCCAGCCGGTCGGCCTGATCATGTTCACGGTAATTAAACATAGAGGAGAAATATATGACATATGTAATTTCCAACCGGTATCAGGCCTCCATAGTTTTTATCACTTTATAATAAGCTTGATGTAAATCTGGATCGTTCCTATTTTGTAAAGTCTACTATTAATTCTGTACTAATCGAGAAACTTTCGTGAAAATTATGACGTAACACTAATATCTCTTAAGACAGCGAGTTTTGTGGCCAGAAGTTAAGTCCGCAGATATTAACTTAGTTTTTCAACACCAAAATTATCAAGTAACTGTGGAGTCATCTCATTCTGGTGGACTGGAGCGCATTGGAAAACGACAGATCTTCTGTTCTAGTTCTAGTGAACGAAGCATCATTGACTATTACTGATATTTATAGCGAAGAGCCTTAGTGCATAGGTATTGTCTGAGATCTCCACAGCCGACAGGCAGTTCACAGAAGACGTGGCTGTGTGGTGCTATTGTAAGATTGTACTTGAAACAACTTAAGGCTGGAATAAAACTATTCGCAAATAAACATTTCAAACAACAAGTGAATATTTTTAGACTAATTTATATGGTCCAATTTTCTAGAATAGGTCAATGAGACCTACTCGGTAGGCAGATGGCTCTCAGGTAATGAGGATGAGCGTTGCCAGGGTGAAATATTACTTGACGCAACTTCAGGTTGAGAAGAACGTATTAAAGTAGATGTCATAGATGTATTAAGTCTATTATATGTATATGGTCAAATCTTACAAAAGTGGTATATGAGATCTCTTCCACTACCAGAAGACTGCGTATAACAAACACAATCACACACATACACCAAAGTATGCCCTACAAGGAGCGTTCCAAAGTAAACGACTGGTGCGTCTTTATCAATTGTCCAGTGAGAATTTCATAACATTTCATTGATTAGGTTATTGCGTTTTAAGTGTCAGTATGTTAGTGCTATCGGTGCGAAAATGAACTTCGTACAAAGAGCCAACATTAAATTTCGTTTTAAAATTGGGAAACCTTTTCCGAAACGTTTTAATTAATGAAACAAGTTTATGTATATGCATTTACCCATGAAAGGAAAGTTTTATGCAGATATAGAGACCATTCAAAAGGCTTTCACCGGTATACTGGCGGCCATACCGGCCAACGAGCTAAGACACTCTATCGACATGCTTTTGGACCGTGCAAAAAGTTGTATTGAAGCAAAAGGAGACTATTTTGAATATAATAAATTGTCTTTATTGAACAAACCTTTTCTTCTTTTTTTTAAGTTCTGTTTACTTCGGAACGCTCCTTATATACTCATATAGTCAAAGTAATCGTCATCTATAGGCAACATTGCATATCGCCTGCAACCCATCTTAAGCTTTTGTCATTGAAAAATATATTATTTATTTACCCAAAATGTATGTATGGGAGGATGGGGTCATGTGTTTTGGAACGCTCCTTATATACTCATATATGCGAAGTTCACGCAAGTGAGGAAAGTTTCCTGATCATCATTCACTTGGGAGTGGCAAGAAACGATTCTCTTACATATGGCTCGAGCAGCTCACGACTTCCGGTCTTTGACCAAGTATCCCCTGGGTAGCGAACTGCGAAGAACTGATAAGGACCATACATCAGCTTCTTTGTAAAATATGGTCGGACGAAAGCATGCCCAACGATTGGAATTTAAGTGTGCTATGCCCAATCCATAAAAAAGGAGACCCCACAATCTGCGCCAACTACCGTGGGATTAGCCTCCTCAACATCGCATATAAGGTTCTATCGAGCATATTGTGTGAAAGATTAAAGCCCACCGTCAACAAACTGATTGGACCTTATCAGTGTGGCTTTAGACCTGGAAAATCAACAACCGACCATATATTCACCATGCCCCAAATTATGGAAAAGATCCGTGAAAGCAGAATCGACACACACCACCTATTCGTCGATTTCAAAGCTGCTTTCGACAGCACGAAAAGGAGCTGCCTTTATGCCGCGATGTCTGAATTTGGTATCCCCGCAAAACTAAAACGGCTGTGTAAGCTGACGTTGAGCAACACTAAAAGCTCCGTCAGAATCGGGAAGGACCTCTCCGAGCCGTTCGATACCAAACGAGGTTTCAGACAAGGCGACTCCCTATCGTGCGACTTCTTAAACCTGCTTCTGGAGAAAATAGTTGGAGCTGCAGAACTAAATAGAGAGGTACCATCTTCTATAAGAGTGTACAGCTGCTGGCGTATGCCGATGATATTGAAGTCATCGGCCTCAACACCCGCGCCGTTAGTTCTGCTTTCTCCAGGCTGGACAAGGAAGCAAAGCAAATGGGTCTGGCAGTGAACGAGGGCAAGACGAAATATCTCCTGTCATCAACAGGACTTGACTCTCACGTCACTGTTGACAGTCATAACTTTGAAGTTGTAGATAATTTCGTCTATATTGGAACCAACGTAAACATCACCAACAATGTCAGCCTGCAAATCCAACGCAAGATAACTCTTGCCAACAGGTCCTACTTCGGACTGAGTAGGCAAATGAAAAGTAAAGTCCTCTCTCGACGAACAAACGCCAAACTCTATAAGTCGCTTATAATTCCCGTCCTGCTATATGGTGCAGAGGCCTGGACGATGACAACAACGGATGAGTCGACGTTGCGAGTTTTCGAGAGAAAATGTTGGCGCCACGTAGCGAAAAGAAGAAAGGACTGGCGCGCTGTTGTTAACTCGGCTATAATCGCGTAAGCGGTGTCTACGCCAATTAAGAAGAAGAAGAAGAAGTATGTGGAGCTCCCCGGTACCCCTCTTCTTACAATAAAATAAACAAATATTTCAGATGCTCTGTTTCATGCATAAATTTTTTAAACAAAGGTCAGAGTAATTATGCGTTTAACAAACACACACATACACCAACATATGCCATATATCATACTTATAACTATACTCAGAAGTATTTTTTTTCTCCTTCCTCAATACACAGGGACACGATTTCAATCCGTGAAAAGTAAACAAACATAAAACAAAGGCAATCTTTCATACACAAGCACATGCTTGCCACTTTTGATCCCCTCACTCCTCCAATTGAGCACAAAGCTCTAAAAGGTTTTTAACATGAAAATTTTCACAACAACAAGAAAAAAGCAAGTAAAATAAATAAATTGAAGTAGGAGCGAGACGAAAAAATCCTACAATATAAAATCAGATCTATATACGTATATACTGTATAACACGCATGTACAGATGATAAAAAGCAGCAGCAGCAGTAAGCAATAAGTATGTGTTGTTTATGGGTTCAACCGAATTTCTTTTGCGGGCTTGTTGACCTACAAGGGACTGCGACAAGGCTTGGCCGCTGCTTTGCTGTGTTTTTCACGCAAACTTTACACTTGAGGTGCCGCTTGCAACAACAATAACGACATTTTTCGTAGAGCTCCCAAAAGCGTAGTTGCCCACTTTGACGACAATTCAGGGCCCCTTAACGGGTTCACCAGCTATTTGTGTTGTTGTTTGCTTTTTAATAACTCATGCTTGCATCGGATATTTTATATTGTTGTGTGTATATGAGCATGCGTGTGGGTGGTGTAGAAAATTAAATACCCCAAAAAATGGGTTTCGGTCGGACAGTGCGTATACGTAACTTTAAGGCCAGGGGGCCTATTCCGTAACTAGATTCGGAAAAAAAAATTACTCGAGTTCGGATTTTTTATATGCTGTAACTCGATTTTCGGATTTTCAAGCCAATTTTCGAATAAAATATTCGTTAACTTTTGAGTTGTAGAAAGCAAAAACGGAAATTGTACGTATTTATTCTGGCACAGGGTGGTACAACTTTCGCATAATTATAAAGTAGATCCGAATTTCGAATAGAATACATTTACGAATCGAGATACAAAATAGGGCCCCAGGCTCCTCTAAAAAACGTAATTTTTTTCAATACATTTAATTTTTATTACAAAACGTGTTGAGTAAAAAATTTTTTTTTTTTCAAAATGGCGGTCCTGAAAGTGGCTGCTGAAACTCATCCAATTCGTAGATGGATGACATCATTTCTTCGAAAAGAATTATCTGAAACAAAACAGTTTCATGTTCTGTGTCGAATTAGCTATGGCCTCAAGCAGAATGAAACATTTTCAATGAAAAAAAAAAAACAAAATGGCGGACTCTTGAATTTTTTTAACCCTTTTTTCACTTTTACTTTTTTAAATAATATTGAATATTTCTGCTTGAGGCCATAGCCAGATATCTAAAGAGTACAATGCCGTTTGGTTCATATCGATAAGTGCAATAGTTTTGAAATGAGAGTGTCATCCATGCGAAAAAACATGGTTCGGGGAAAAATCGCAAAAAAAAAATTCCAGCTTCATACACAACTCATTCCTGGTCTTCGTAAGCATCATTCTGAAGAATTCTTGCATTTCTTAAAGCAGTACTGTGTTCCTTAGACGCTTCAGTAGCTTCTAGCTCCATAACTTCCATTACTTTTAAGCAGTGCGAGTCAGTCTGATCTCTGCAAAGAATTACCGGCGGCAACTGAGTGTAGCTAATGATATGTTTTTGTTATTATCACGTCCATCCATACATATATGTATGAGTGTGTTATGTTCCTTTAGCGGCATTATTTTGTCTTCTCACATGTCTCATGCGCTTGACTTTGTAGTCGCACTTTGGCAACGATTGAAAATGGATGTTAATGCAATAGAGTGCTGGTGTGTGTGCGATTGTGTTGGGAGCGTCAATAAAAAAATAATTAAATTTCACTAGCATAACAAAGGCAGCAAGTGACCGCTCGAGGCGGAAAATATGCGCAAAATGGAGGTGCAAAAGAATATTATTACAGTGTAGAAAGTGATGCAAAGGAATTGCGAAGAAAGAGAGAGAGAGAGAGAGAAGTAGGAAATAAGTTTTCCGCATATTTGTTTGCATATTCCTTCCGAACACTGAGTGCCACTTGAGGGCATTTTTTGCACGCGAATCTTTTTTTTAAGTATAATAATAGAAACCGCTGGATATCGAGGTTCTGGGAAGGCAAATCGGGGTGCTAAGTGGTACAGTTTTTATTTTGGGTAGGAGATAAATTCTATCAATCACAATATTCACTCTGAAATAGACACAGTTTTAGGGTCTGGTTAAGAGTTAGTACATGAGTTAAGAGACCATCGAAGTCTGTGGACAGCAGCAGTTATCCGCGAGTTATTTGTCTTGAAGCTCACCGTGGATTCACCAAATAGTTTATCAAATATGTCAGCTACCACATCTTATTTTGAATATGGAGCCTACCTGTGTGAATTTATGCCCTTCTGGTTCTCAAACAGCACGTCTGATGATGAAGTAGCCTTAAATTAGACTGACGAAGAGTTTCTTACACAAAACCGCAATGATGACCAATAATTACATTTATTATGCCAATACCAGTGCTGCCTCATTCATTTAAAAAAAAAACACATATACTTGTATATTCTTTAATCCGTTATAAATACTCTCCTGACTTCTTCACTTGCCCAGCGCCAGCTGTTCAATTGCTTTCACATAATGCAGGCATAAATACGTAGACCGACAGCAGTGGCTTGGCTACAAAAGCAAAAAGCAAAGTTTTCTCATAAAATTCTGCAATGAAACCATTACAAAAATAAAAATAGCAATAAATATAACAGCATACAAAAAAAAAAGTAAAAAATTTGAAAAATTGAAATGAAACTTTTGCTCACCCACTTAATTTGAAAACTTTTCCATCACCGTCGTGCTGTCGCCGTTGCGCTTTGCTCCCGACTGGCCTTTGAAACCATCGACAGGATATTATTGCGCATTCGTATTCGTATTTTAAGTGTGTGCAATGAGGCGTATAACATAAGTGTTGAAAATGGAAGTTCATATATAAAATAAAGTGTGTTTTTGAGTATGTATGTATGTATATAAACTTATGTATACATAATTTGTGTTTCCCTGTAAATCGGTTAATGTTTGCAATTTGTTTGTACAATGTCAATTATGACACATTCGAAAGTTTGCGGCTTAAAAAGTTGTTAAAGAAAACAATTATTGGAATTCCAGAGTCAAGAAGTTTTCAGCTGTTATTGTATATTTGGATGCTGAGAAGACGCTCTACTCACATATGGTATACTAGACTTTCTCTAACAGCTCTGTAAAAATCCTTGTTTGCTTGTTTTTTTAAGATGTTTTGCTGTTTTAACCAGCTTGAGGAAACAAAGTCAAGTTCAGGCTCTAGTTCCTTAAGTATGGACTCGTGTCTAACGACAATTCTTATATATATATTGAAATATAATATTCATTGTCTCGCCTGTGTTACCAAGCTTTTCTTTCTTTACTTCATTTTCTACGGGTATCCAATTGGGCGTTTAGCGGCTTAACCGTCAACGCTAATAAAACGGAAATGGTTTTATTTACCAGGCGGTATAAGACGTGTCTATCTTCTCATTCGGAGGATAATGTCTTCAACCTGTTGATAAGGTGAAATACCTGTCAAATATTGAGGAGAGTGAAGGATGGTCTATGCCTTAGGATCGATAAGAAGCTTGAATGTATCCTAGGAGTGGCTCTCATCGGTATCTCCGATGCTCTACTGACTATACCAACAATTGCACTTTAATCATAGCACGCTTGAACATTGCCGGCAGGTACATTGCGAAGAAATACCTTCGAATGGCTCAGGGAAGCTGAAGGGGTCAGAACAAGAACAGCTCCAAAATCTCTCCTGCTTCAACTGCGTTCAGAAAAAACTTTGAAAACTGCGTCGTAGGGACTACTCGTTGTGGTTTTTTCTCCCATCACATGTATAAGTGGATGATAGATTTGGTTGAATTTTGTCGAAGAAATGACTTTGTCTAATAAATTGATAATACTGAAATATTTTAATTTGAAATTGGGAACATCCAGCACTAGGTTACGATGTTGGTATAAGTCACCCATATCCTCTAAACCAACAACTATACCTTCTACCATTGTATTCACCGTTACCGAATAAGATCTGACCAATTGCAAAAAGAAAAAAGAAGTAAGGAAGGGCTAAGTTCGGGTGTCACCGAACATTTTATACTCTCGCATGATAAAGTGATAATCGAGATTTCATTATCCGTCATTTACATATTTTTCAAATACCGTATTTGTGTAAAGTTTTATTCCGCTATCATCATTGGTTCCTAATCTATATATTATACAGAGAAGGCATCATATGGAATTCAAAATAGCGTTATATTGGAAGAAGGCGTGGTTGTGAACCGATTTTACCCATATTGCGTACATGTCATCAGGATGTTAATAAAATATTGTATACCGAATTTCAGTGGAATTGGTAAAGTAGTTCCTGAGATATGGTTTTTGGTCCATAAGTGGGCGACGCCACGCCCATTTTTAATTTAAAAAAAAAACCTGGGTGCAGCTTCCTTCTGCCATTTCTTCCGTAAAATTTAGTGTTTCTGCCGTTTTTTGATAGTCGGTTAACGCACTTTTAGTGATTTTCAACATAACCTTTGTATGGGAGGTGGGGGGTTATTATCCGATTTCTTCCATTTTGGAACTGTATATGGAAATGCCTGAAGGAAACGACTCTATAGAGTTTGGCTGACATAGCTATAGTAGTTTTCGAGATATGTACAAAAAACTTGGGTAGGAGGGCGGGGCCTCGCCCACTTTTTCCAAAAAAATTACGTCCAAATGTGCCCCTCCTTAATACGATCCTTTGTGCCAAATTTCACTTTAATACTTTTAATTTATGGCTTAGTTATGGCACTTTATAGGTTTTTCGGTTTAGCCATTTTGTGGGCGTGGCAGTGGGCCGATTTTGCCCATCTTCGAACTTAACCTTCTTATGTAACCAAGGAATACGTGTACCAAGTTTCATCATGATATCTCAATTTTTACTCAAGTTACAGCTTGCACGGACGGACGGACGGACAGACAGACATCCGGATTTCAACTCTACTCGTCACCCTAATCACTTTGGTATATATAACCCTATATCTGACTCTTTTAGTTTTAGGACTTACAAACAACCGTTATGTGAACAAAACTATAATACTCTCCTTAGCACACAAAATTGAAAAGTAGTCAAAAGATATGACACACAGCCGAACGTGAAAACGTCCTTTGATCTGGGCAATTTTCAATTCTCCACTCAAGCACCGATACACTCACGAACTGATTGACTTTTTGACTGTTCGGTTGGATGTTTGTCACCGACTTTTGCCGGTTTATGTACATGAATGGAAGAATAACTATGAAGGCTATTTCGATTCCAGATGCAAGTTGATTTTTGTGCTTTGCGCGCCTCAGTTCTGCGGTCGTCTTCTGCACGTGTCACATCCATACTGGACTTTTCGAGTACTAATGGTTCCAAAGCTAGTTTTGCGTTAGTTTCTTTTTAATATCTATTTATTGGTTCGTCCATCTGTTTATCAATGGTCCGCCCCTTTGCATGCACTTGCATATTTTCGTAAGTTTACTTTGGATTTGAGTAGTTTGTGTGTTTGTATTTTGCGTATTTCGCATCGGAAGAGCTGGTGATAAATTTGAAAAATAATGCTCGTGACAGTGGCGTCGAGTATAATGAGTGGAGCGTGTGATGGGTTTTCACAACACGAAAAGCAGCTGCATCTATATTCCATACCCAACATATAAAAAGAACACTTTGGGTTTCGGTTAGATTATACTGGCTGGCTCTCACGCCATAGACCCACAGGTCCTTCATAATATCAGGGGAACAGTCGTCAAAGCTTTTTGAGAAATTTAATAGAGATTTGATATCTAATTATGTTACTTCATCCAGTCAATTGGACTCTGATGATCCTAGATTTTTAATATGGATTCTGTATAAAGTCAGCAGAAATAGAGTAGATGTTTTAACGTCTCGCTCATGACTACTTCCCTGCTCATCCGTCGCGATAGTAAAACCCTGACGGGTATTCTTTCCGTTACTTTGCATATGCTTTTGGCGATAATGCATTTAAGGGTATGTCCATTGCGGCAGCTGGAGGGGTCCACGTGCAATTTTTGATCCGCACGTGTGGATGTTAAAAGTTACGCTGGTGGGTCGCGTATCCCTTCGCCATCCACCCAGCCTCTTTTAGTGTAATTTCAGACCTTTTCTAATCTTTTGCTTATCTTGCAGCGGATTTCGCTACCGGTTTCAGTTTGAATATCAAGAAAGCTTGGGTTACATCATTCCATTGGACAACATCTATATTTCTTTGGAAGGACTACATAAATGATTCAACTACGATCGTCACAGCTTTGAAAGTTCAAAAATTCATTGGTCATCATTAATTTCCATAGATGCTTTCGAAAATTTTACGCTTCTATCCCTCCGCTCAACGGCATTCAAGCGCCGGCACTGTTTGTTTGCATTGGCACTATCCGAAAAAATTGAATTACAGTGGCAATATATATTTTTATACTCTCGCAACAATTATAGTTTTGTTCACATAACGGTTGTTTGTAAGTTCTAAAACTAAAAGAGTCAGATATAGGGTTATATATACCAAAGTGATCAGGGTGACGAGTAGAGTCGAAATCCGGATGTCCGTCCGTCCGTCCGTCCGTGCAAGCTGTAACTTGAGTAAAAATTGAGATATCATGATGAAACTTCAGAAACAGAAACACTAAATTTTACGGAAGAAATTGCAGAAGGAAGCTGCACCCAGGCTTTTTTTAAAAATTGAAAATGGGCGTGGCCTCGCCCACTTATGGACCAAAAACCATAGAAAATCAGAAACTACTATACCGATTTCAATGAAATTCGATATATGATATTTTCTTAACACCCTGATGACATGTACGAAATATGGGTGAAATCGGTTCACAACCACGCCTTCTTCCAATATAACGCTATTTTGAATTCCATCTGATGCCTTTTCTGTATAATACAAGCATACATTAGGAACCAATGATGATAGCGGAATAAAACTTTACTAAAATACGGTATTTGAAAAATATGTAAATGACGTATAATTAAATCTCGATTATCACTTTATCATGCGAGAGTATAAAATGTTCGGTGACACCCGAACTTAGCCCTTCCTTACTTGTTTCTATTGCTATTTTCGCACTTTTGCTGCAAAGTGAGTGAAGTTGTGCGGCGTTGCTTCAGTGCGATTTTGGGTAGTACTTTGTGTTGAAAGGACAAATATTAGCGCTTTTTGTACCAAATATAAACATGGCAGCGCACAGCCGTTGGTAGCTGCCTCCGAAAGGCGAAGAAAAATAGCCAACAGGCGAAGTATGAAATGGTGTGAGTGCGAAAGCAAACGGAGTTGCAAACAAGTAAGGAAGAGCTAAATTCGGGTGTCACCGAACATTTTATACTCTCGCATGATAAAGTGATAATCGATATTTCATTATACGTCATTTACATATGTATTTTTCAAATACCGTATTTTTGTAAAGTTTTATTCCGCTATCATCATTGGTTCCTTATGTATATACTCGTATTATACAGAAAAGGCATCAGATGGAATTCAAAATAGCGTTATATTGGAAGAAGGCGTGGTTGTGAACCGATTTCACCCATATTTCGTACATGTCATCAGGTGTTAAGAAAATATTATATACAGAATTTCATTGAAATCGGTGTAGTAGTTCCTGAGATATGGTTTTTGGTCCATAAGTGGGCGAGGCCACGCCCATTTTCAATTTTTAAAAAAAGCCTGGGTGCAGCTTCCTTCTGCAATTTCTTCCGTAAAATTTAGTGTTTCTGTTTCTGAAGTTTCATCATGATATCTCAATTTTTACTCAAGTTACAGCTTGCACGGACGGACGGACAGATGGACGGACAGACAGACATCCGGATTTCGACTCTACTCGTCACCCTGATCACTTTGGTATATATAACCCTATATCTGACTC
This sequence comes from Bactrocera tryoni, assembly GCF_016617805.1. Classification (NCBI taxonomy): domain Eukaryota; kingdom Metazoa; phylum Arthropoda; class Insecta; order Diptera; family Tephritidae; genus Bactrocera; species Bactrocera tryoni. The sequence goes on along the minus strand of NC_052501.1, from coordinate 54,851,623 downwards.
TTTTAGTTTTAGGACTTACAAACAACCGTTATGTGAACAAAACTATAATACCCTCCTTAGCAACATTGTTGCGAGAGTATAAAAAGCAACCAACTCCCATTTGGCAGTGCGACGCTTTGTGGGTCAATTTGCGCGCACTCAAATAGATTTTAGTGACTGTGCAACGCGTACTTAGAGCAGACAATAGACCCTGGGTAGGGGAAATAGTACTATAGTACCGCTATAGATTTCATTTAGCAGCATGCCAAGTAAAATGAGATTTGGAAAATTTATTGCCTGCACTTTGGGGGGCAACTATGTATGTATGTATTTATGATGGGTCTGATGTGGTGGTGCAATGGAGTAAGGGTGGTTCAGGCGGTCGGTCACTGACTTATCATGATCATGATGATCGCTTGCTGCTGGCGCGAGTGGGTTCTTTGAGTTGAGTTGAATGCTAAAAGATTCGTCTTTATCAAAATTGAGCAGGTTCGAATCGGCCGCGCGATTGTTCATCTAAAGTAATTTATATACTTTGGTAAAGGTCAAGATTTATCGAGTGGGTATATTTTGATAGTTAAAAATGGGAGTTCATGTGGTAGCGATTAAATTCACGGATTTTTTTTCAACTACGTTGAATAATAGTTAAAGCTGTAACTCGAAGTAACTTATGGATAGACTGGATTGAGATAAGTCCTTTCCAAACATACTGTGTGATTGCTCATATACGGAACAACACTTCAGAGTTCCATTTTAGAGCCGAATTCTGTCACAATTTGTTGCATGGATGAATCAAGTAACATCAGCTGAATTGTTTCTATATGGACCGGCTGTACGAATTTCTTCAGATTATCTAGCTTTGTATGTTTTTAAATCGGGATAAAATAGAAACGCCACTGCATTGGAAGGATCAAAATGGAAATATTTCGAACTGGCCGGTATCTGCGAACGGAAGCGTCTCGGTTACATAGATCTTGACAACGAAAAGGTCTAGTCGACATCTGCTTTCACATTGATCCTCAAGCAGGGTATATTATGGGTTCCCTCAATCGCTGGAAAGATTCGTTTCAGTAGAAGAGAGTTTCAGACCGGAGCAAATTCTTGTGTGACCTTCATACATTTGTATGAAATTTTCTCAAGGTTTAATCGATGTAGTCCTTAACTAAGTAGAAAAGTACTAGAAAAGTACTGAATTTCCTTAGTTTTCTTTAATTGCTGAAAAACACATTAAAATCTTACTTTGCGGACTGAGTTTTTATGAGTTTTGAGCAAATGAGCAAAAATTCTTGGGTCGGACTCATATTTTGAGTTGAAGGCAGTTCTGTCGCTCCAGCATACGAATTACCAAAATTCCGAGCGTATGCTATACAGAAAAAAGTCTTTTAACAGAGCGCAAGAGCTATTCGGATGTGGCTTAAAATTGGGAGCTGCTCATATTTGTCAGTTACCAAATCTTTAATAATATTATTGATTTTATTTAAAAATTAGTTCGATACACTTGTTTATACAATTCAAACTCTTAGCTCAGCATTAAGACTGCGCAACGAAACCACTTTGATTGCCAGCCAAAAGTTTACTTAACGAACTTGAAAATTAACTTTAATGTATTTAGACACTTATTCATGCACCTCAAAGCAAGTTTGCTGTTTTAGATCCAACAAGTTTTACGCCGCAGAAACGGCTGCAACTTTGAACTCTGACCACGTCGACAAGAGCAGACGGCAAACGCAGACCAAGAAACTAACCAAAGCTTCAAACAAGCGGTAAATAATGGATGAGAAGCCCAGTTCTTGTTTCAAGTTTTATTGATTTATCGACAACATTTGTCGGTGTGAAGTGAGTTTTCTGCATTAACTCAATATCTTGTTGCGAAAGGCCAGGAGGAGGAGAGAGAGCCGCCAGCTAAAGCACTTAGCATATAAAAACACAAACAATGAAAAAAACAACAAAGTAGTTACTAATAGAGGCAAGGGAAAAAACAATAACCGAGAAAAAGCAAATAAAGAAAGATAAAGCGGCGTCAACCATTACTTGGAATGCAACAGTTTTTAGGGACGAGCTGACAGTATGCAATATGGGAGGAATCGCGCTGTTGCATCAGCAGATGATGTGGAAATATCAAACCAATTGTTTTCGCATGCAAAAAGGTTTTCGATGTTCTTGCTGACACCACGGGGCGATACTAAAGGGCAGCGGCAGGAAACAGCTGAGCAAAGATTGCCATAGAAGTGACGCGCGTCGGTTGGCGGAGCAGAAGGGGAATATTGATGAAGTAATGCGCTGATAAGTTGCACCTTTAGTTTTGTTGTTGTTGTTTAGTAACTTTTGGAATTGTGAAAATTGCGACGACGGCGAAAGCGTTAACAGCGACGCGCACCAACTGACTGCCTGACAGCAAGCCCGATAAGGAAAATGACAAAAGGAAGACATGAGAAAGCATACTTATTTCGGATATGCAGCTTAAAGTGACGCGCCTGCAGTGCTGTAGTTTACAGGAACAGACGGTTGCTGTTACATAGAAGTGCATCAGAATTACAGGAACTCAATTTGCTGTTAACAATTATTTTGATCCCAATACATCCACTGGTATATAGAAAATCAATTTACAAGCAAATGGATAAGCAAGAGACAAGCTACAATACAGCAGGGGTGTCATAACCCTGCCAACATTTGGAAGTGTCTTTTATCGCCAACGCCAAATACGTCACGCTTTAGTCACTTCCGTACATTAAAATAAAGATAGTTGTCGCGTTCACGTGTCAAACGCCAAATGCGTCACTTTTAAGTCACTTCCAGACGTTAAATTAAAGATTGTTGTCCTGTTATGCAAAAGATAAACAATGAACGCGATCACCGACGTTGAAGTCGCAGCGACTGCAAAATGAAATTAGATGAAAACAACAGGATATAAAAAGAAGTTGTTAACATCTGGTTCATTGGTTTTGTGTCTTCTGCAGTTTGTGGTCAGTGCTAAAGTGCGATATTGTTTTTGGAACTAGAAAATTATTTGTTTCGTGGTGTTTTTTTTTGTTTGAAATATTACTGAAAATATAATTAAAATGAGTGAATTGTCAGTAAAGGCTATTAAATTGAAAAATAAAAGAGAAACATCTAAATTAATATGCAATATTACATGACTAATACAAAAATAATAAAAACTTTGACGGAAGAAGTCGTTGCGTTAAAAACTGAAGTCAAGAAGCAAAGAAATATGCGTGAGAAGGATGATACGTCTCTAATACCTTCCTTGCCTTTCATGGATGTCAAGGACTTTATTGATTTTGACACGAAGCTGCTGTTGAACGACAAAATAACATCTCAGCTGGTAGGTCGATTTTCTTATACTAAATGCCCATAATTATGAATAAATTTGTATATTTGGAACATATTTAATTTTAGAAAAATATCATATACAGAGTTGGAGGAAAGGATTTCTCTTCATTCCTAAGAATGGCATTGAAATCCATTATATCGGATGCTATGGCAGTTAATTTTACTTGGCGTGGAATAAATGACAAACCCAGTATCCAACGCTTTACAAAATTTGCACTAATAAAAAGTAATATTTCACATAAAACTATAACTATAAAGAAATCAATTAATTCTATTTTCCTATAGATGCCTGTCATTCCAAATATTCGAACTCGACCGATATGGATATAAATAAAGTGTGTCAACAGCACAAACTTCACGCCCGAGACAGAGTACAAAAAAAAAACAAACAAACAATTAATGAACTGAAAAATTTAAAAAATCTTATTTCTAATATTCACATGAATTAATTATTTATTTTTTTTGTAATACATTTTTGAATTGAAATAAATATAAAAAATTTAAAAACGAAAATTTGAACTTCCACAAGTCACTAATACGTAACTTCTACAAGTCACTAATACGTAACTTCCACAAGGCACTAATACGTAACTTCTGAAAGTAACGTCCGCGGGGAATAACTTCTCAATAAGGAAGTGACTTCTATGATGAAAAAAATGTATCGCAGACGTTGAATTGTAACTTCTTGAAGTCAGTTATAAGTGACTTTTGCGATAGAAAATGTTGGCAGGGAAGAGACGGCAGGGGTACGCTGTGTAAGTGAAGAGTGTTGCAAGCGCGTGCAGCCTTTCGAGAAATGGTAACAATGACAGCATAGCTATCATTAGTGCCTCCTCCTAAGTTCAGAGGAAGAAGGAATAAAAAAAAGCTAGTGAAATTTTTTGTGAAATTGACTAAGTGACTAGTATTCTGTTGGACTTGGCTTGGCTCACAGTTTAAAGAGCAGGATGTTATTGATGGCTTTCCGATACAGTGTGAGTTGGATCTAAGAGAGGGTGCGAACATGTGTCTTATACAAGCGGTTCGATATATAAAATGGGGTTTCCTGGAGTTCGGAGAAGGACGCCATTTTATATAGTCATATAATTGGATTAGAATTTATTTTAATTGAAGTGGTGGTCAACAATATGAAGTGCAAAATGCTTTGATATGACAGCAACAATGTCTCATTTTGTTCGATCTGAAGATATATGGAGATTTTTGCTAATGAGAGTAACTTATGAGGACATAATATCTAAAATAACCCAAAAGAAATTATGTCTCAAAGTCAAGCTGACTTACTAGTTTAGAAACTAGGATAACAAAATCGGTTAAATTAACATAAACCGCACATACTTACGAGGCAAAGCTAGGAAATCAACAGCACGAGTTCTGAAGTCATCATACCAGGGCTTAACATGGATCAAAAGAGCGGATAATCAAAGAAATAAATGAATATAAATTAGTTGACTCGGTTTTTGACTAGGACTAGAGACCTTAGAACATAGAAGGGGATAAATGAAGGAGTGTATGAAATGTGATTAAGTGGTCTTTGAAATAAATAAAAAATAGTTTCGAAGAGTCTTGATTCGGTCTTTCAGAAATCTTTAACTACTAATTAGCTAGTAGTTCCATGAGAATTGAAACAAAAGGCTTTGCACTCTCTTGGTTGAGCTCTACTTAAAAAGAAGTAAACACATAAAATTTCTATTTATTCATATTGTGATCAGTGTGATCAGAAAGCTTAGGACGAAGAAAGCTTAGGACGAATAGAGATCAGATTATAATACTAGCAAAATAGTGGCTGCAGGAAAATCCAAAAAATGTATGCCTACGAGTTCTGAAGTCATCAGACATTAATGGAGTGAGTGAAAGGTGATCGAGTTGCCATTATACTGAATAAAATATAGTATCTTGACTCCGTCTCTAAAGAACTAAAGAGTTTAAGATTTTTACCACTAATAAGCTAAGTACTTTAAGCGAGAACGGAGCGACTAAACATATACACCCCTGAAATAGCAAATCTACTTCAAGAGGCTGACATTGCGTACATTTTATTTCAATTATCATACTTGAAAAGTTTTATATAACGGTGCTGCCGTATTTTTCAACTTTCTTAGATACTAAAAATACTTACACAGGCCCTTGTGTGTCTTTGAATTCAATTTTTGCACTTGGTGCTTCACACCGTATGCACACTAATCAAATTTAGACAAACTTTGTAATGGTGAGATTGTATGAAAAGCACATACACAGAAGTAACATATACATATGTATGTACATAATGCATTAGAAAACGGACAAACTTTTCATTTTGCGCCTTTCACCTTATTCGCTTGTAAATTAATAAAGCAAATAATAAAAGTGTATATCTGAGATAGATTAACACACAGATAAATTTGTAGGTACATTTTTTGCATGGAGCAAATTGATTCAATGAAGCATTTCATGGCTTGTCGGCGAAAAGTGCAAGCACGCGCTTGCTAGTGGTGAAAAGAGGAGAGTGAGGTGAGGAGCGGCGATGCTATTTATGTTGGAAAAAGGCAACAGCGCCGGAAGCCGGCAGTAGGAATCCGCTCAGGCAGATCATGGTAGTCAGAAGTTGAAGTGAGTAATCGTTGGCCGAGGTGTGTGCAAATACAAAGAGGCTGATTGTACGTTAGTACTGAATGCCTATACATTTACCCCTGACTTGCTTTGTTTTCTATGTAGTTCTGGCTCCTCTAGAGCGAACGTTGTTTGTGTGTTGATTGCTCCCGCATTCTCGTAGGTGTTGGCGGAAATTCCATCAGTGCATTCCAGTCGGCAACACTTTGTCTCTTTGGCGTTGTCGTTGCTGCTTAAGGGCCCTCTTTGTCACGGCATTTTAACTTTGATTTGCATTTAAACTTCCATCAGACAGTCAGCGAGCATCCTTTAACATTACATATGCGTATATTCAAAGCGTGGTTGGAAAATTTAGTTTCATTGGGTGTAACTTTGCTGTATTTATAATAAAAACTCTTCCCCGCTTATAATTGTTCTGATTTTAATATTTTCTGCTAAAAAGTGACAAAAATTCTAAATAATCGAAATTTTTTAATTACTTACATGTTAAACTGTTCTCATTTTATTAATTTTGCCAATACGAGCAAAAATATTTGCATGCACTTTGAATTGTTATAGTTTCATATATTTTTCTGCATACTGGTTCTTTTTGGTAAATAAAAACTGTTCCCAATTATTAATAGTGGCTTATTTAAAATTATTATAGTTTTAATATTTTTGCTAATATATTCCTTAAAATTCTAAATAATTGATATTATATAAAGTGTTCCCAATTTAGTAACTTTACTACAGCAAGAACATTTATTTGCATGCAATTATTTTATTTTATTTATTTATTTAGAAGAGAAATAAATATAAATAGTTATTCTACTTATATGTATATATGTCCAATCCTGATGCGTATGAATTTTTACAGTTGATGGTATTGGAATAATGTGTTTTTTGGCCTAATGTTTTAGAAAGTTTGTAGTAGTGATTATACTGTTTCCAATCGATTAGACAATAGTCCGAGATATGTTGTTTAACGTATTTCTTTGTGGTAAAGTATGCTGACGTATGCAAAGATTTTTTATTTGCTTCTTTCGCTCCTTTGTCAGCCATTTCATATCCTTGAATCCCTGCGTGTCCAGATATCCACATAATTTTGATTATGTTGTTGTGTTGAGAAATAAGGTTTTTTATTTTTGTAATAAGGTGAGAATCATTTGATTGGTTAAAAATTGCGTCTATGGCGGTTTTAGTGTCGCTGCAAATAATAACATAAGCGGCGAAACGAACCGCTTCCAATATACCGAGCAGTACGAAGGCAAAACAGAAGCAGCTATGGTGACAACGCTCTTGTTTGTCAAAGTAAGTGAGGTGGAGGTATCACTTTTAGATCCATCTGTAAATATAAACTTCCAATCATCTCTATGTGGTTGAATAGTTTTTTTTGTATAACTGAACATATTCCATGGTAAATTGTTTGCGAAATTGTTGTGTAACGCTGATACAACTTGAAGGTAATGGCATGGAAGGCGGAATTATTGAAGGTTTCACCACTGTGGGGTCGTAATTATCCCGAGTTGCTTGGAAATGGTTAGACAACGCGTTATGGTTGTGTGTTTATTGTATTTGCTTGGACACTGGAGGGTGATATTTACATTCATGAGTGTTAATTCGTTTCTGCATAGAAGCAATTCCGGAAGTGTGTGTTATGTGTGGTCCTTTGCAGAATATGTGGTAACCCGGATTCTTTTAAAATAGATTTGATTGGTGATGTTGGGAAGGCACGAATACCCCTTCTCGCTGCCGCATGGTAAGGTGCATTTAAGAGTTTGATATGAGTTTCGACACAGTGCCCTTGTATTACTAGTACATAGTAAATTTTTGATAATCTTGTCAGAGTAATGAGAGTGTTTGGGTGACACAAATAATTTTTTGATGATAAGCACTTTATAAGGTTTAGTCTTAGAAATAAGTTTAATCGAATATATTTAAAATGTTCTTTATAAGAAAGATTTATGTCAAATATTAAGTCTATAATTTTAAAGCTATGAGTATGGGGAATTTGTGTATTTAAAAAAGATATGATGGGAAATGAGCAATTACGTTTTCTACAAATATGAAATGTGGACCTTTTGTTTAATGAAATTTTGACATCTGATATTTCGCACTATTTGATGACATCATTTAAAATTTTGAAAAATGCATGTTTAACTTGTATTAAGTTGTTTATGTTTTACGCAATGATGAAGAGAGTTTTCGTGAGTGGTGAACCCTGGGGTATACCATTGTTTAACTTAAAAACCTGTGATGGGCATTTGTTCGCACATATGGAATAGGACACTTTGTCTGCACCGGGTGTTGTTTCTTTTAGAGTCGAAAGTGTCCTATCGAATTCGTTAAGTGAAATATCGGCGTCAATGAGAAGTGCATTTGTAGAAGGTGACGAGTTAGAGTGGGTTTCATTTTCTATTCGTTTTTTAATTGCGTTAAATGTAGGAGGAAATTTTGTTTCAGAGGAATATGATAACCAGGTTTCTGCAAATTTTTCCGCGATTTCTTGAGATGTGTAAGTAGGTCCTGCAAGCGTGTTAATATGGAATATACTAAATCGGTGCGTGGATCCTGTTAGCATTTTTATATCGGACCATATTTGTTTCGGCTTCGTAGTTGGATTTATATTAGCTGTTAATTTTTCCAATGGTTGCCTTTTAGCCAACCTTTAATCATTTCTAAAGTTTGAATTAACCTTTTTATATTCAATTAAATTAGCGTCATTTCTTTTGTGGTTGAATGTTGTTTCTGAGGTGATTTTGGTGAAAACCTTTGGGTATTATTCTGAGGAATGGTTAAATGAGCTGCAAAATGAATAATAGTTTTATTAGCAGATGCTTCAGCATTTGCGTTTTCTTGAGAGCTCCTAGTTTTAGACAAACTTCCTGAAATATTAGTGAATTTTTCGCAGTCTGCCTTTTCGGTTAGAAATTTGGACCTTGGCTTAACTTTGTATGATTTAGGGATGTAGAGGGATGCGACTAAGGGAAAGTGATCACTACTGTGGAGGTCATCGATTGTATGAGAAGAGAGTTTGGGTGCTATTATGGATGATGCTTTACCATCGTTTAGCACGATAAGATCACTTGAAATAATAAAATCTTCGATGATTTCGCCTCTTTTATTCACTGTCGATGATCCCCACAGTGGATTCCATGCATTGGAGTCTCCCATTATGATAACTCGAGTGTTAATCTCATTTATTATACTGCCGAGTTCTCTACAAGTAAAATATTGATGAGGTGGTACGTAGCAATGATTAATTGTAAATTTAAGGGGGGAACCTGCTTTAAAAGCTTCAAAAAATCAAATTATTTTTTTTTGCTTAAATGTCTTTAAAAATTATTTAAGAATATGTCCCCAAAGTTACAGATTGGAATTCGAAATATTGTCGAAGCTAGAAGGGAAATAGTGATCGAAAGAACGAGCGAGTGAAAACTTTTACGCGTATTTTCTCGGTTTTTCATTTTTACGATTTTTCTTAATTTGGATAGAAAAAAACAAAAAGTCTTATGGAATTGGAGCAAAGACTATTATCTTTGAAATTAAATTATCTTTTATTTAAACTAAAAAACACACTCAGAAAAGTCAAGTTTGAACATATTTTTAAACAACATAAAGTAAAACTTTTTTGGTCAAAAACCACTTTTTTTTAATTTTAAAAAAATTTCTGAGTTTTAATTTTTTTTCGAATCTTTTTAGTTTAACTAGAAAAAATTTTATTAATAAATATGAGTCTCTTTGAATTTTTTGTTTCCGATAGAAATTGCGACCTGTATCTTGCCCGCCGTCCGACAAATTCTCATGCGAGATGCATCGGGCCATTGCTTCCCAAAGGCCGAATATCAAAGATTTCGTATTCAAAAAATGTAAAGAGTCATATCTAAATATGCAACTATAAACCCAGAAATTTCGATTTAATCAATTATTTCTTTCTCTCCCAAAAAAATCCTTAAAAAATCGATTTTTTAAGCCTCTAAAGCAGGGTCCCCCCACAAACCCAATTTCAATTTCAATAGCTAAGCTAGAAATGTTGTTTGCGATTGAAATTTGTTTGTGAATTACAGATTTCTTGACGAAAACTTTTTCCTTGCTTGGCGTATAAGCTTTGTGTACTGTTATGGAAATAGCCTTTTTATTTTAAGGGATATAGGTTTCTTGGAGTGAAATAATTTCAGGACAAAATTCAATAATAAGTATATTTAAATCGGGCAGTAATTAAGTAGGCCATTTATATTCCACTGTAAAATTCACATTATTTACTCTATAACTTCATTATCTATTGTGAGAGAGAGGAATATTGTAGCTTGAGGTGAGTATATTGTTGGTGTTGTTAGTATAGGAGCTGTAAGGTGTGTAAGCAATGATGAGATCATTGTTGTTGTATTTGCTGTGCTGTTATTGTTTTCGTGTATTTCTTTTTCTTGTGTTTCGTTATACATATTGTTGGTAGATTTGTTGTTTGTAAGAGAAGAAATATTTTCTGCAGAAGGAACTTATGAGAATTTTTAAATTTTTTTTTTAAGTTGTTGGTAGTATTTTTTGTTATACTAGCGAATGTAGCGAGTTTCCACTGAGTGTAGGGGTAAACTGAGTTTTTTGTACTTTTATTGCCTCTCGCATAGAGTACTTTTTGTCTGTTTTTATGGTTATTATCATTGGTTTCAATTGTATAAATTTGGGACAATTTTGTCACAAGATAAGTGATTACCTGAACAGTTAATGCAAAAGGAACGAGTATAAGGGGAGAGTTGGTAAGGGCGCACTTGTCGCAAAAAGGGCTTTAGTACATCGATTTGTTGTATAACCTAAAAGTTGGCAGCTTTTGCACCTCATAGGATTAAGATAGTATGGCTGTGTACTATGGCACTTAAATTTTTTCAGGTAGGTGATATTTATCAAAAGCCAGGTTTTTGGTTAATGTATCTAGGGAATTGGGTCATGTGTAGAAGTTCACGCAAGTGAGGAAAGCTCTCTGATCGCCATTCACTTGGGAGTGGCAAGAAACGATTCTTTTACACATGGCTCAAGCAGCTCACAACTTCCGGTCTTTGACCAAGTATCCTCTGGGTAGCCTAAGAATATCCGTTCGAAGGCGAGCTAAAGTGAGAAGGAGAACCATCCCCCACATAGGGTTGTGCGCTGGGTTAGGAACCCGCCTCGTAAAAATCACCACCAATGAAAAGGAACAACAAGCCTCGGATGAGAAACCCCTTTTTGATGACGACCATGGCAAACGAAATAAGGACCACGATATCAGGGCATGCACCTGGAATGTCCGGACCCTTAATTGGGAAGGTGCCGCTGCCCAGCTGGGTGATCTCCTCGCGAAAATAAAGGCTGATATCACCGCCGTCCAAGAAATGCGATGCACGGGACAAGGACAGAGACGAGTAGGTCCTTGTGACATTTACTACAGTGGCCATATAAAGGAGCGCAAGTTTGGTGTTGGATTCGTGGTGGGAGAGAGACTCCGTCGCCGAGTACTGTCATTCACTCCGACGAATGAGCGCCTAACCACAATACGCATCAAAGCGAGGTTCTTCAACATATCGCTGATTTGCGCCCACGCTCCGACGGAAAGAAGGACGATGTGACCAAAGATGCCTTCTATGTGTGCTTGGAGCGCGCTTATGAGAGCTGCCCCCGCCACGATGTCAAACTCGTGCTTGACGACTTTAACGCCAGGGTGGGCAAAGAAGGTATATTTGGCACTACGGTCGGTAAATTCAGCCTCCACGATGAAACATACCCAAATGGGTTGAGGCTGATTGACTTCGCCGGGGTCCAAAATATGGTTATCTGTAGTACTAGATTCCAGCACAAGAAGATACATCAAGCTACCTGGCTGTCTCCGGATCGAAAAACGGCCAACCAGATCGATCATGTTGTGATAGACGGCAGATACGTATCCAGTATTCTAGACGTGCGTACGCTCCGAGGTCCTCACATCCACTCGGACCACTATCTTGTTGCAGCCAAGATTCGCACCCGCCTCTGTGCACCAAAAAACGCACGTTAACAGCCATAAGGAAGTTTCGACGTCGAGAAGCTGCAATCACAACAGACAGCCGAACAATTTGCTACTCAAACATGGCCGCGAAGAACTGATAAGGACCATGCATCAGCTTCTTTGTAAAATATGGTCGGACGAAAGCATGCCCAACGATTGGAATTTAAGTGTGCTATGCCCAATCCATAAAAAAGGAGACCCCACAATCTGCGCCAACTACCGTGAGATTAGCCTCCTCAACATCGCATATAAGGTTCTATCGAGCGTATTGTGTGAAAGATTAAAGCCCACCGTCAACAAACTGATTGGACCTTATCAGTGTGGCTTTAGACCTGGAAAATCAAAAACCGACCATATATTCACCATGCCCCAAATTATGGAAAAGATCCGTGAAAGCAGAATCGACACACACCACCTATTCGTCGATTTAAAAGCTGCTTTCGACAGCACGAAAAGGAGCTGCTTCTATGCCGCGATGTCTGAATTTGGTATCCCCGCGAAACTAATACGGCTGTGTAAACTGTTGTGTGAACACGAAAAGCTCCGTCAGAATCAGGAAGGACCTCTCCGAGCCGTTCGATACCAAACGAGGTTTCAGACAAGGCGACTCCCTATCGTGCGACTTCTTCAACCTGCTTCTGGAGAAAATAGTTCGAGCTGCAGAACTAAATAGAGAAGGTACTATTTTCTATAAGAGCGTACAGCTGCTGGCGTATGCCGATGATATTGATATCATCGGCCTCAACACCCGCGCCGTTAGTTCTGCTTTCTCCAGGCTGGACAAGGAAGCACAGAAAATGGGTCTGGCAGTGAACGAGTGCAAGACGAAATACCTCCTGTCATCAAACAAACAGTCGTCGCACTCGCGACTTGGCTCTCATGTCGCTGTTGACAGTCATAACTTTGAAGTTGTAGATAATTTCGTCTATTTAGGAACCAGTATTAACACCACCAACAATGTCAGCCTGGAAATCCAACGCAGGATAACTCTTGCCAACAGGTGCTACTTCGGACTGAGTAGGCAATTGAGAAGCAAAGTCCTCTCTCGACGAACAAAAGCCAAACTCTATAAGTCGCTCATAATTCCCGTCCTGCTATATTGTGCAGAAGCTTGGACGATGACAGCAACCGATGAATCGACGTTACGAGTTTTCGAGAGGAAAGTTCTGCGAAAGATTTGTGGTCCTTTGCGCGTTGACCGCGGCGAATATCGCATTCGATGGAACGATGAGCTGTACGAAATATACGACGACATTGACATATTTCAGCGAATTAAAAGACAGCGGCTACGCTGGCTAGGTCATGTTGTCCGGATGGACGAAAGCACTCCAGCTCTGAAAGTATTCGACGCAGTACCCGCCGGGGGGAAGCAGAGGAAGAGGAAGACCTCCACTCCGTTGGACCTGGCTTCGCTTGGAATATCCAATTGGCGCCACGTAGCGAAAAGAAGAAACGACTGGCGCGCTGTTGTTAACTCGGCTATAATATCGTAAGCGCTGTCTACGCCAAATAGAAAGAAGAAGAAGATTTAGATAATTTGAAAATTGATTCAGCTCCCTGCTTTTTTAAATGTTCAATGATTTCATCGTCGTTATGGTTGTTGTGGAGTTTTATTTCTACATCACATATGTCATATAAAGTTTTCGTTGTTATGGGTTTTTGAGCTATGTTGGTGTTTTTACTAGTAATAATAGTTTTCCGTCTCTAAGTTCCGATAGATTAATTATTTCGCTGCTAGTATTTTCTAACGCTTTGTGCACAGTAAAGCACGAGTATTTTCTTTTGGGGTTTAGAGAGTTCTTTGCACTTAGCAATAAATATCTTGGATAATATTTTGTGGACGGATGATGACTTGGGAAATCGTTAATGGGAAATGCTTGACTTTCTCTTCTTTTTGATTTCGGACTTGTTGATAACAGGCGAACCTGCTATTAAACTTGATCTTCTTGGTTTTCAACCAATATTTCTAAAATGGGTTGCTTCTTATCTTAGTATTTCAACCAGTCATATTTAATGATTTATTTTTCTGACATAATCAATGATCCTTCAGGCGTTCCTCAACATAGCCATCTTAGTCCAATTCTCTTCTTGTTATATGTTAATGGTGTGTCATTTGTTATTAAGTATTCAAGAGTTTTATTATATGCTGATGATGTAAAACTTTTTAAATCATATACTTCAAATAGCGGAAGATGTCAATTGCAACCTAGTTTCTTAGTCTGTTAGAAATGACATGACGTTGAGCCTAGTTATCAAGTCCATCGGGAAAAGTTAGAGTCCGTTCAAAAACATTTTTTACTTTTTGCCTTAAGTTATTTGCATGGGCATTCCGCTTAAAATCTTTCCCCTAATACTAACCGTTTAAAACTTATTAATCTTCCTACACTCGTTAGTCGTAACATTTTAAAATAATAAACTTACTTTAATCTAATTCTTAATTTTGGCTGTTGAAATTTTTGTTTTTGTAGCTGAGCAACTTAAGATCGCAACACTTATAACTCTCTTGCCTGTTATGACTCGGCTAATTCTGCTCGTTTGCGGATTGCACCCCACGCGTCGTTTGTGCGGGATGAGATAATCGTTGGGTATTATTATTACCTATATCTAGCTTATTTCCCTCGCATTTACGTCATTTGATATACTTAAGTTAGTGCTCTCCATACTTAAACCTGTTTGAAAGTCAACACCACTAAACTTTGTTGCGGTAAAAATGCTACTCACCTGGCACAAAGATTTGTCATTTACTCCATTCACTGAGTTAATGTGTTTATGCCGCATCATTGCAGCATGAATAGTTGCCGTAGCTGCACTTATTTCACCTCATGCTCTATGTATGCACTATATAAATGCTATGTTTCCATAGTTGGACACACTCGTGAAATGCAGGTGGTGGCTTTTATTTGTGTATTTATTGAGGGTTCGGTTTTCCAGTAGTCAGTAGTGCTCGCATGAGTCTGTCGGTCTTTCAGCTGCTGGTGACAAAATTAAATTGCGTCACAATCAATTGAATCTCAAGCTGCAATGAGTGCTGATGACACTTATCTGGAAATTGGCGCTTATATGTTTAGATACAATAGTAAAAAGGACCCGCCAGCAGGGTTTCCAAGAGTATATAATAAAACCTCATAATACAAATATTTGCAGCGTACTTTTAAACTGATGTTCAAAATGGTTCAATAAGTAAAGCCACTAGTCGGTAGTAGCGCCTATCTGATGAGGGTTGAGTGATTGAGATCAACTAATCGGGCGTGAGTCACTGAGGGTTTGGTTTCTTATACTCGTAGACATTATAATAGATTGAAAATTCTGTTAGTGGAGTCAATTTTATTAACAATTTAACATAAACTATGGAACTAGATTCTTAAAACTACCATCCAACTGGTCTCAGTTGATTCTGATAATAATGAAAAGCCTCAATCCAAAACTATTTCGGGAAGCTCTTTTCTGCTGGAATCAAAACAGGGTTCGCAGATATTGAATCTGATTTGGATTGTGTGTGACAGCTGATAAACTTCGATTATACCAGTGAATCCACAAACTGGACATATGTTATTTTTAGAGTACGACTTTCATGCTCTGAAGGAAGATGCTCAGTCCTCAAATGGAAAGTAATAGGACTGAGTCGATTTAAAAAAATTTATGGAACCAATCGTTACAATTCTTTAAAAACTTTCAAAATAGGCTCCTTCTGCGTTGATGCAGCGCTGCCAGCGCGATTTTAAGCATTGAAGACGTCACGGAAGGCATTCTCCGGAATAGCCTTGAGAGCTGAGGTGCATGCTGCTTGTATCCCCTCTGTCAAAATGCCTCTTGGTCTCAGGATCCATTACTCGTTAACTGTGCTTACGTTATTCAAAGTTGGTGCACTTTTACTTGCCGCAATGTCTGGTCGTCAGTGAGCACTTTTGGGACCATCTCCGTCACAATGTCATGAACCACAAATTTTGATAAATTTAAAATCTGGGCAATTAAACGAATACCTAGTCGACGGTCTGAGTTCAAAACTTTGCGCACAAGAGTCATATTGTCGGTGTTTGTCGAAGTCGCAGGTCTCGCAGCACAGTCTTCATCAGCGACCTCTTCTTGGTCCCCCAAAAGGCCTGGTGCCACCGAAACACACCACTTCTTGCTAAAGCGAAATCTGTGTAAGCCTGTTTGATCATATCAAACGTCTCTGTCGCAGATTTACCAAGTATCACACAGAATTTAATCGCGTACCTCTGCTCAGACAAATCCTGCACTTTCGGCCTGCACCACTCACAGAAACACAACTGACGAAGACAACTGACTAGCCGCTCATTCATTAGTTAGGAACGCCCTCTACCGAATCCATTCGGTGCGCGCTCTCTCCGAAGTACAGTCGCGGCGGAAGAAAATCAGTCCTATTACTCATTATACCTTATTAAGTTGCGTTTACATAAGAATCTTTTCGGACAACCATCGACATAAGGTCTAATCTTTTCAATGAATGCTTTCACAACATCATCTCCGTCCACGGATAACAATACAGCACTGCACCTAGAGTCGCATTGCTGTTCTATCAAGAAAAATGTTGGGATCGGATAATCGTGGAAGAGGTCTTCATCCACTTTACGAGGAATATAATTTCTTTTGTGTACGGAATTTGTGGCTCCCTTAGAATACTGAATGCCAGAAGAAAGGCCAGCTTTGAATACGGATCAGTCAGAAAGAAGATCTATCCTTCTTAACGGTATACCATGCGGTTCTCAAAAGAGTTGAGTTTTGATCGCAGACTCATTTATAGTATGTATTTACTTAGGCTTGTCGACATCGCATCGAAAATGACACGACTTTCGTGAAGACATCTTGTCAACTAAAGAAGATTTGCGAACAAGAACTTGATTCCGATTGTTCAGTTTGTATGGCAGCTATACGCTCTAGTGGTCCAATGTCGGCGGTTCCGACAAATGAGCAGCTTCTTGAATAAAAATTAATGTGTGCAAAATATCCTATCTATATCTCAAAACTGAAGGACTAGTTTGCGTATATACTCGTGCTGGCAGGCGGATATAACTAAATCGACTCAGCCACGGTGATTAGCGTCGTGAATTCTCCGACATTTGCTAGGTGCTACAACCTTCATTACGTATATAAACTAAATATATTTTAGTTAGGGTATACATTAGGCCGGGTCGATTTGTGGGGAGGCAAAAAAATCGCCCATTGCTCTATGAAAATCATATTCTAGGGATCAAAATAAGATACTTTGCCGAAGGAACCATACCTCTGAAACGAATTTTGATGTCCCCCAATTCGGGTCGAACTTTGGGAAGGGGCAAATTTTGAGAAATCCCACTTTGACCCATTTAGAGTGCTCCAATCGAGTCCAAATGTATGACCGACCCCCCTAACTTTGGACGGCCGATCCACCCATGCCAGTGGCACACCCCATGGAACTCCCCTGGGGGGTTCCCATACAATCATTTCAAAAAATCACCATTTTCGGTTTACATTACATTAAAAAATCAGCTAAATTGCTATGTTTTCTCTTTATTTTTATTTATTTATTTATAATAATATCTATTTTTTCTCTTAACCCCGCATAACCAATCATATTTTTTATGCGTTATAACCAATGTTAGTCGATTCGACTAATGTACCCTAAAAAACGATTCTATGGAACCGGTTCTTCATTAAATATTATAAAAGATATCAAATGAAGAAAATAATACCGTTTTTTGTTTTTAAAAATAAAAAATCATTCATATTTAGTTTATTTTTGATTAAGTTTGGTATAAAATTACTTGCTACTCTTATTCAGTCTTAGTAGTATAATATGGTACTAACAAAAAAAAAAAAACAAAAATAGAACATAAATTAAAAACATAAAAGGCTTTCTGCCGTTATAAAATTAAAGCATTACTTTAAGTAACTAAACTAGAAAAAAACTTTTAAATCATTATTTTTCACAGAAGGCACAAAGCTCAACTTTGTGCTCACCACAGGTACTTTTGCCGCATTTTGTGCATACTGTCTTCGTCATGCGGTGTTTTTGATATGGGCAGAAGGCGCAAATTTTTCTTTTGGTGTTTTTTTGGAGCAGCATTCTCTGTGTTAGTCTCCTCGACTTGTGTCGATAAAATATTTTGTATGTTTTCGCGTACACATGACTTAAGAGTAGGAGTCCTCAAGCGCTCTTCCATGAATGGTGTGACTAGAAATGAATGAAGTTGCTTCATGAAATCACGACGAGAAAGGGTTTTTTTCTTTTCGCTTATCATATTGTGCGTGTAGATCACATAGCTGTTAACAAATGCAATATTTAATATGCCAAAAAATAGGCACATTGGTCATCTCTTTGTTTTTCGTGAGCACGACATAACACTACACATCTGGTCAAGAGTGTCAACGCCACCCTTTGATTTATTATAAAACTCGACCAAATTTGGCTTATCACTTAGTGGATTAATTGCCCCTTCTTCATCACAAGAAGACAGCAAGTACACAATCTTATTAGGTTTTGCCATGTACGAAAGCAGTGTTAGCTTGTTATCGTAGCAGAACATAACGGTGCCAGTTTTTCTTCCTTTTTGCAGTTTCATTTCCTGCGGAATTTCTGCTTTGTTTGCACGCAAGGTACCAACTAATGTGAGCTTGTACGGCTCTTGTAACAGCGACTTTGCGAGCGGAACTGACGTGAACCAATTGCCCATCGTAATATTTCGATTGGAGCCGTGAACAGTTTTCGTAATTTCTTTTACGCAATGCTCACCAAGAGGAATATTACTACAGTTGATACCCTTTCCTAAATAAGGCATTGCATCCACTACATAATATGTTCCACTATCGCAGAGAACTATGATCTTTAGCCCATATTTAGCTGGTTTGTTTGGGATGTACATTCGGAACAGGCATCTTCCACGAAATGCTAAAAGCTGCTCATCAATCGTGAGATAGAGCCCGGGGTTATAGTTCTCCCGACATTTTTGCATAAACATTTCCCAAACATCTCTTATAGGCGCCAATCTGTCATTAAGACGTAAAGTTCTTTGAGACCTATCGTCAAAACGCAAACACGCCATCAAGAAAGTAAATCGGGATCGGCTCATTGTTGCTATGTATCTAGTGCCAGAATATTCTGAGTTAAATAGTTCATGAGAAGTCAAATGGTTATCTTTCATAGCAGCGCTTAAGGCCAAAATTCCAATAAGAGCCTCAATCTCTTTTTTATCAACTGGCTTTTCAGTGGCATACTCTGCATTTGCGCTCTGTTTCCTTTTTTCAATTTCCATATTGGTATAGCGAACCACCGTGTCTATAATTTCATCAGTAAAGAAAAGCTTGAACACTTCTAAAGGTTCAGTAATACCCTTAGCCTGTCTCGTTGGGCACCTAGCCTGATGCACTATATTTCCCGCTGAACGATGCCGTCTTCCTTTGCTTGTCGTCCATTTGTGTTTATTCTTCCCACGTAAAATGTTTTTTGAAAAAGGTATAATATTTTTGTGAGTCAGTTGAGTAGGACTATTACTGCTTTCTTCATCGCTGCCTTCCAGATTGTGATCACTGCCTTCATAACCATCACTATCTACTGCTTCATCTGACGAACTTCCCTGCATCATCTCTTCGGATGGACTTGGTGCATACTCGCTTTCGGAAGCACTGAAATCTTCTTCTTCATCATCGGAAAGATCCAAAATTCTCTCAATTTCATCGTCATATATTCTATGTGCAGCCATATTACTCGCTAAAAAAAGTTTCACTAAACCCAATGTTAGTCGTAACGACTACCTTACTTTTACAAACACATACATACCCTTCAGCTAATCC
>NC_052501.1:54793739-54831887 GCF_016617805.1 Bactrocera tryoni | reverse complement strand
GTCACTTGACAGCTGGCAGATGTGAAACATCGAAATTATTTTATAAAAGTAATAGGTTAAAAAGTACAGATTGTGACAGGAACTAAATATGGTACACAATGAAAGAATACAATATTATGAATTTTTTCCAGAAAATGAGGACAGATAGTTTATTCACTAAACATTTATTTTCTTTATATACAAAATTCTTTCCAAATATTTATTTAAAATCACGTCAACTCAATTATTTTCATCAGTGACTTCCGTAATAGTTACATTCAAAGTTGCCTCTGACGGTATTACTGTGACAATTGGTCGATGATAACTGAAGAATGCTACAAAAGTATTAGACATCACATTATCAAGATATCTAATAAATACAGCATATATTTTTGTTCCATATCTAGTAGTATATTCTCTCGGATTGTTGTTTATTTCCAACTGAAATTCTTCTTGGAGGAACGATTTTTTTGTAAAATTAGCATTGAAATCCCCAGCCAAAATCAATGATAGTTTATCTTTATCTGTTTTAAAAATTATTGAACCTCTGCGACTGTACGGAAATAACCTCTAATGTAAAAATGAAATAACATCATTTATTTTTTTATTAAGTGAAATGTAACCAACAATCATAATTAATTCACTTCCATCTTGAGAGACATGAATTTCTGTAGCATTTTGGACTGATAGATCCATGTTAAATGTAGTAATATGCGAAGTATTTTGTTTTTATAAATGGCAACTCCAGCGGCTCTAACACACATAGAGCGCGGCAAACTGCAAACGACATCTGTCAAAATACACAATTTCTTAGGGACACAGTTATTGAGGCAGCTGCACAACTACATAACTGTGTTCATAAGAACGTGTGTATTTTAATATTTGACAGATAGCGCTTGCAGTCTGTCGCGCTCCATGTGTTCAGCACTTCAATATGGCAGCCAAATAGTCGATGCCCAAATTTGTAGAAAAACAGACAACAACAACATTTTCGACGACGACGGTGGCAAAAGCTAGAAATCATAAATTGAACAACTTTCTGATGTTTCTTCACAGAAAGAAGTGAGAAAAGTGGCAACATAGCTGTTGTCGATTTATAATACTTGTCAATTCTAAAATATTTTTCCGTGGCTGGTAAAAATATGCGTTGACATACATATATGCACGCTCATACATATATGTACACAAGTTTCTTGGTAAAGTTGTTAGAGCAGCAAGGGAAGCGGTGACAATCGGCGCTCGCTCGTTTATTTTTTCGGCACACCTCGGATTTTCTACCAACAATACAATGTTGTGACGCTTTGTCACCACGTCGGTCCGTCGACACATTGACTCTTTGACAAAACGTGAGCTTCGCCATTGGTTGTATTTGTCAACGGGAATTTCGCATGAAGCATTGAGTGTACATATTTACATACATACATACATACTTGTATGTTCCATGTAGACAAATTTGCAAACATTATGCGTATGGTCTGTCATATAGGTTGTCAAAAGAGTCTTGCGGTATTTTCGCTAGTTGGCGCTGAAAGCGCGTAGTTCTAGTTTTAGTTGCTATCATGCTATACCTTTTTGGAAAGCTCATTGCTATCACGTGTTTGATTGATTGTCGTTTCTTTTGAGTCGTTCGTGGGTTATAGCGTCGCAAACATGGAGCAAAATAAAGAGAAAGTATGGCATATTTTGCAGTACTACTACGATAAAGGCAAAAATGCATCTCAAGCCGCCAATAAAATTTGTGCAGTTTATGGACCCGATACAGTTTCCATTTCCACCGCACAACGATGGTTTCAAAGTTTTCGTTCTGGTGTAGAGGTGGTCGAAGATGCGCCACGCTCCGGAAAGCCTGTCGTCGAAAATTGCGATAAAATCGCTGAATTGGTCGAAAGAGACCGGCATAGTAGCAGCCGCAGCATCGGTCAAGAGCTGGGCATGAGTCATCAAAAATTCATTTCAATTTCAATAAAAAAAAAATTCAATAAAAAATACTGCAAGCCTTTTTTGACAACCCATTATTTGTTTACATGCACACATACATAATTATATACATACTAGCTGACCTTACAGCCGTTGTCCTGCGTGAAATTATGTTTTTTGAAATGAAAAGAAAGTTAAATTTATCTTTTCAATGTAACGCAGCTTGATAAACAATATTTTTTGGTTCCCGTTCAGGTGTACAGAAAAGATGGTTTTCCAACTCATGAGCACGCCATGGCCGTATGAAAAACATAGCACTTCCAAATTTATGCCCCACACTATGCGAATATCTTTAGGTCTTGTAGATTGTCATCTCAAATGCAATTTTCACTGGAAACGAAATACGTTTGAACTGAAATGGGAAATCGTTAGAACTCAAAGGAATTCGTAGAATCAAGCATTCTGCCCCTTGTATTCGATAGGTGCGTCACAATCAGTCGGGTTCCATTACACAGTTTTGGGCCATGATGATTGCGAAACATAATAACGACCGATCCTACTTTGAGACGCAAATGTTGCGGTGGCATACCAAGCCTGTCCAAAGAATTTAGAAATACCACTGGATAATTCACGGCGTCGTCTTCATTGTCCAGACGATCGATCGATTTGTATGAGCGCAAGTCTCCCGGAATTTGACTTTTAATCTTCTAGATTAAGTGAACAACATCGGTATTTTTGGCAGCTAACATTGCGCGTGCACTTAAGGAATCATAGTTACGATAATTTGGCCAATGTCCGAACATTCGTGATGAGTTCATCTTTCGTGAATTGATAAACTTCAAATGGAAGATTAAACCGCCGAATTGATACCATTTCCAATTTTTAGCGAAGGCGATGTAAAATGTCTTCGGCAATGTCATTTTTGTTCGTATCCCATAATAGACGCGGATTTGAAGGCTGATATGTCGAAATGATTATCGTGAAAAGTGTGCGAACTTCATTTGCATTCCAGTGATTATCATTTTCTAGCAATTGTAATTGCTGGCATGCTTCTCAAAAAGTTGCACACACCGGATCATTCACAGTACGCAATGACTCAAATGAAGTTGAACCGCGTACATTATCAATAGCAACCGAAGGTAGAAGCAATCGTCGTTTTTCGGGTGGATTGTGTAAATTCGTCCTAATGCATTAGTTGAGAACACATCTGGATGTCCATCTACTGATTGGCCTTGCTTTCTGCGCAACTATTTCTTCGACGAGGTATTCCAGGTATAATATCAAGGTATTTCCGAATAAAGCAATGTTCTTGCAAACGGATCACTGAAGAAAGTTGAGAAAAAACTCGTTAATGTTAATTTTGTTGCTGGCGGTGTTTCCACTGGCTGTAATGTATTCCCTGGGTTGAAATACACTCTTTGGCCATTCTCCAAATTAACGTGGATAGAGTTTCATGCATTTATTGCCAGACAAACAAACTGAAAAGATGAACCATATTGGTTTCCACCACTTCGTATAATACTGGATCTTTCTCTACATCAGGAATTTCCGCAGAAACGATTTCATCAATTTCATCTGGTGTAACCATCATCAAAAGAAGAATGCGGAAAACCTCTCTTTTGCCACTCAACAAAGTACATCTAGTATCCAGCAGTACCACATACAGTCTCAAACTGAAGGTACAGTGAATTTGGATTTGCGAATTGTATTGCTTTGCAGGTGTTTTTCATTCAAACGCCAAATAACGAAAATGTTATTATGACTAGTAATAGCACTTTTTAATTTTTATAAAACTAACCAATTCGGCAACCTTGATCAGCGAGGAGATTACGTTTTTGTTGGCAACTCTTTACTGACGTTCCACAAAAGTCTTGGTACAGCTGATGCAAACGCGCTTTTATTAGTAAAAAGGGGAATCCCACAATTCAATATTATTGCTGTGAATTAAAAGCTGCAGTCTGGTACTTTTAATATTGTATTCGTGTTCGTCGAGTGTTATTTGTTATAAAAATCAAACAAAAACAAGTAAGGAAGGGCCAAGTTCGGGTGTCACCGAACATTTTATACTCTCACATGGTAAAGTGATAATCGAGATTTCATTATCCGTCATTTACATATTTTTCAAATACCGTATTTGTGTAAAGTTTTATTCCGCTATCATCATTGGTTCCTAATGTTTATACTCGTATTATACAAAGAAGGCATCAGATGGAATTCAAAATAGCTTTATACGGGAAGAAGGCGTGGTTGTGAACCGATTTCAGCCATATTTCGTACATGTCATCAGGGTGTTATAAAATATTATATACCGAATTTCATTGAAATCGGTCTAGTAGCTCCTGAGATATGGTTTTGTCCATAAGTATGGCGAGCGCCACGCCCATTTTCAATTTTTAAAAAAAGCCTGGGGGCAGCTTTCTTCTGCCAGCTTCTTCCGTAAAATTTAGTGTTTCTGACGTTTTTGTTAGTCGGTTAACGCACTTTAGTGATTTTGGAACATAACCTTTGTATGGGAGGTGGGCGTGGTTATTATCCGATTTCTTCCATTTTTGAACTGTATATGGAAATGCCTAAAGGAAACGACTCTGTAGAGTTTGGTTGACATAGCTATAGCAGTTTCCGAGATATGTACAAAAAACTTAGTAGGGGGCGGGGCCACGCCTACTTTTCCAAAAAAATTACTTCCAAATATGTCCCTCCCTAATGCGATCCTTTGTGCCAAATTTCACTTTAATATCTTTATTTATGGCTTAGTTATGACATTTTATAGGTTTTCGGTTTCCGCCATTTTGTGGGCGTGGCAGTGGGCCGATTTTGCCCATCTTCGAACTTAACCTTCTTATGGAGCCAAGGAAAAAAGAAGTTATGGGCCGAAAAGAATTAACAATTAGAGAACGGGAAATCATAATTGATCTACATGTTAGGCAAGGTAAAACTTATTCAAAAATATCTGAGCTTGTACCGCGTAGTCAGTCCAAAAAGTGGTTAACCGATATAATAAGGAAAAAGAGTTGAAAATGCACCCAGGACTGGGCGCCCGCCCAAACTGAATCATACTGACAAGAGGAAAATTTTGCGTATAGTAAAAGAAAACCCATTTGTAAGCTGCAGAAAAATTAGTGATCACCTTGCTGTTTACGACAACAAACAGGTTAGTGCAGAAACTGTGCGAAGAGCTGTCGTAGAGAATGGATTTTCATCTAGAACGCCCAGGAAGAAGCCGCTTGTGAGTGCTATAAACAAAGAAAAGCGTATAACATTCGCAAAGACATATTGTGACAAGCCTGTGGAGTTTTGGGACAAAATTTTATTCTCAGAGGAGTCTAAGTTTTGCATATTTGACATAAATGGGCACAAAAGGGTCTGGCGCAGAGCAGGAGAAGCGCTCAGTCCAAAGAATACGGTTAAAACCATTAAACATGGAGGCGTGGTGGTGTGGTGGTGCATGGCAGCTGCGGGGGTAGGAAACCTGGTTTTTGTCGAAAATAAAATGGACCAGAATACATATTTGGATATTCTACGAAATAATATGAAGCAAAGTGCTCTTAGGCTAGGTATACAAGAAGACTTCTTGTTTCAACATGACAATGGCCCTAAGCACACTGCTCACAAAGTACGAAGGCTGATTTGTCTAAATGTTTATAGCGAAAAGTGTGCGTACTTCATTTTCATTCCAGTGATTAACGTGTTCCATCAATTGTAATTGCTGGCTTACTTCTCCAAAACTTGCACACACCGTACCATTCACAGTAAGCAATGACTCAAATAAAGTTGAACCGCGTACATTAATCAATAGCAATAGAAGGTAGAAGCAGTCGTCGTTTTCCGGTGAATTGTGTAAATTTGTCCTAATTCAATAGTTGATAACACACCTGGATGTTAATCTACTGGTTGGAATTGCTTTCTGCACAACTATTTCTTTGACGATGCATTCTAAGTGTAATGTCAAGGTATTTCCGAATACAGCAATTTTCTCAAACGGATCACTGACGAAAGTTGAGAAAAAACTCGTTAATGTTAATTTTGTTGCTGGCGGTGTTTCCACTGGCTGTACTGTATTCTCTGGGTTGAAATACACTCTCCAAATTAACTGCGAGATGCATAACAGTCGGAAAACGTTCATGAATTGCAAAAGTAAATATCCTACAAAGCGCTTTATTGCAGTTCACGTATCGACCGTATCGTTCAAGACCAATAACCGCCATGTTGCTTCCTTTGGTGACGTAATTACAAACGTATTTTATCGATTACACCAAACTGCAATACTCAACATTGATATGAGTTTTGAATGTGAATTACACAATAATGGCGAATATGATACGATCCATGTGTTGTCAACTTCAATATTCATTCTTCTAAATTGAATGCTGAATGTTCTGCCATTGTCATCTGGTGAGCGACGCCTATACAGTGGATATCAATCATTTCAAGTTTGAGTTTCCGAAAGAAAAGCACTTGGATAGTGTTTCGTGCATTTATTGTCAGGCATACAACCCGAAGTGGGATTGTGGTGTCCGCAAGGTCCATGAACCATATTGGTTTTCACCATTTGTTATAATACTCTGCATCAGAAATTTCCGCAGAAATGAGTTCATCAGTTTGATCTGGTGTAACCACCATCCACCATCCAAAGAAGAATGTGTGCGTGCGACTAACATTTTTATTGCTACTCAACAGAATACATCCAGCATCTAACAGCGCCATATAATATGTACCATACGTTGCTTCAAGATAAAGTCAATCAAACATCGTAACTGTTGTTTGAAAATTCATGCTGTGACATCGTGACGATCGCTTGCTGATTGACCGCGATCCATAATTCCGCACGTTTGTCACCGTATCCTCGAAGTACTTCTTGCCTTGCCTTGCCTTGCCTTGGGCTGCTATACGTTGATGGCAAAAAGAACGCTGACCGATATTAGGTCGACCTCTTCGTGGCTTTATAACAAAGTACAAGCTGCAATAGACCTCTTTGTGTGAAACACACATAAAGTTTTCATTGAATAGTTTTCAATAATTTTTCTTTTGAATAGAAGGAATAAGAAAGCAAGCGACCGAAATTGAACGATTGAAATAATTTACAAATCAAAATATTGAAAAACAAAACAAACAAAAATTTAAAAAAAAATTGTACTTTTTAGAATTATCTAATTTTCCGACTTTTCTTCATAAAAAGTAAAAGGTATTTTTATTTCTAACCCTTCCTTGATCCACAACGAACAACCTCTGAAAATTTCATCAAGATTGGTTCAGCCGTTCTCTTAGCGTTACTAACAAACAAACATGCATTCCTTTGTATGGGCTGTTTTTAGGGGTTTTCCGGCAATTATTCGAATTTTTCTCTCCGTAAAAATCATCCTTGAACCTAAACGAACATTTAAAAAACAAGGAAGGGCTAAGTTCGGGTGTCACCGAACATTTTATACTCTCGCATGATAAAGTGATAATCGAGATTTCATTATACGTCATTTATATATTTTTCAAATACCGTATTTTTGTAAAGTTTTATTCCGCTATCATCATTGGTTCCTAATGTATACATATATTATACAGAGACGGCATCAGATAGAATTCGATATAGCGTTATATTGGAAGAAGGCGTGGTTGTGAACCGATTTCACCCATATTTCGTACGTGCCATCAGGGTGTTAAGAAAATATTATATACCGAATTTCATTGAAATCGGTCTAGTAGTTCCTGAGATATGGTTTTTGGTCCATAAGTGGGCGAGGCCACGCCCATTTTCAATTTTTAAAAAAAGGCCTAGGTGCAGCTTTCTTCTGCCATTTCTTCCGTAAAATTTAGTGTTTCCGATTTCTTCCATTTTTGAACTGTATATAGAAATGCCTGAAGAAAACGACTCTATAGAGTTTGGTTGACATAGCTATAGTAGTTTATGAGATATGTACAAAAAACTTAGTAGGGGGCGGGGCCACGCCCACTTTTCCAAAAAAATTGCGTCCAAATATGTCCCTCCCTAATGTGATCCTTTGTGCCAAATTTCACTTTAATATCTTTATTTATGGCTTAGTTATGACACTTTATAGGTTTTCGGTTTCCGACATTTTGTGGGCGTGGCAGTGGGCCGATGTTGCCCATCTTCGAACTTAAATTTTTTTATGGAGCCAAGGAATACATGTGCCAAGTTTCATCATGATATCTCAATTTTTACTCAAGTTACAGCTTGCACGGACGGACAGACGGACGGACGGACAGACAGACATCCGGATTTCGACTCTACTCGTCACCCTGATCACTTTGGTATATATAACCCTATATCTGACTCTTTTAGTTTTAGGACTTACAAACAACCGTTATGTGAACAAAACTATAATACTCTCGTTAACAACATTGTTGCGAGAGTATAAAAATTATCAAATTTGGTTCAATCGTATGAAAGTAAAGAAAGAAAATGAGCGTACATACAGTTTGGCGATTCATTTCTATTTACATAAGTATGTACATATATAGATGAGCACATGTGCGATCGCTAGATCTTTTAAGATGATATCAAAACTTCTAATACATATGCATAAATTTAAAACTAATTACCTTAAACTTATATTAATTATTTGGGTAATAATAAAAAATATACTCTATTATATATTTTTAATGATTTTATGGAATCGTCATGAAATACATATGTACGGATATGTAGGTAAATTTTAATATACATGCATATATAATTGGGCGACAAAAGTCTAGATACGGCGACCATTTCGGCTATCTGACATGTCCAAAAGCAATATGAAAAAAAGTAAAGATGCATTTTGTTTTAAATGTGATTTTATTAATACGTTACAAAAATTAACTCGCATTAATAAAAACTTAACAAGTTATTAACATAAAACGAAAAAATTCAACGACAAAAGTCTATGTACGTACGATTTGAAAATCAAAAGGAAATACTTTGGTAATTCACTAAAAGTTAAAATAAGTCGTCGTTTAATATTTTGTTGACCCTCCTCGAGCATCATTAACTGCTTGCAAACGTCGGGGCATTTAAGCGACTAAATTTTCGATTTCCAGGGCCGTTATTTGTTGCCATTCCTGTTGCAGCTTCTCTTTTAGTACTAGGGCGCTAGTAATGTCAAGTTTCCGTATCTTCCGCTCCAAAAGCTCCCAAACGTATTCAATAATATTTAAGTCTGGGCTTTGAGGAGGCGAATTCAGTTGTCGTGGAGCGTAGTAAACCTGCCAGTCCTTCACGATGTGGGCGGGATGTTTTGGATCCCTATCCTGTTGGAAGATCTAACTCTAACCAAGACATAGTTTATCAACCGATGCTTTTAAGTTTTGTTCCAAAATAGATTTATATAGAAAGCGATCCATGTTACCCTCCCCAAACACCAAATTTCCAACTCCCGATGCAGCGGCAGCGCCCCAAACCATTACACTCCCACCGCCATGCTTCACCGTAGGAACTAATTGTTTCGGGTTCATTGCGGTATTTGATTTTCTCCAAATTTTGGCTCTGCTGTCACTTCCAAATAAATTGTATTTTGATTCATCTGTAAATAATACTCGTTTCCAGAAATCGATTGCCTTGTCTAAATACTTTTGCGCGAATTCCAAAAGAAGTTTGCGATTTTTTTCCTACTGTTTCTTACGCGGAGTTCTGCTGTGAAACCCATTATTATTCAAGGCCTTTTGAACTGTTCATGGATGCACACTTGTATTCGACCTAGTTTCTACCTCTGCGGCCAACTTATTGGCTGTCACTTTCGGATTTTGACCCACTTCTTTCAAAATGACTGCTACTCAGCTTCTTCAGGCGACCACTGCGAGGTTTATTTTCAAGACTATTCGTATTTTTGTAGTTATTGAATATTGTTTGAACTGTTGATTTTGTTAAATTTAATAAACTTGATATTTCACCAAACGATTTCTTTTCATTTCTTTACTTTACTACTAAGTTTCGCAAATCAATTGATATTTCTTTATGCGAAGCTATTGTCACAACCACAAACTTCTGGAAACAGCCAAAATACAACTATGTAAATGATATCCAAGTATGTCTATACCAAGCAAAACAGCAAAATGTAACTAGCGGTACTTTCTCGTTATTGCGCCGTAACACACAACAAAAAAGAAGCGTGGAATGCGCGCCGTATGTAGACTTTTGTCATTGATTTTTTTTCGTTTATGTGAATCATTCGTTAAGTTTTTAAGGAATAAGATAACTTTTACTACATAATGATAAAAACAGATTTAAAACAAAATTGCATCATTAATTTTTTTCCTAACGCTTTTGGACATGTCAGATAGCCAAAATGGTTATCGTACGTAGAAATTTGGCGCCCACTGTACATACTTATATACTAAGTATATGCTTTGATACCAAATATATACCGATCATATGTACATATATAAACTATATGCCGAGTCGGTTGCGCATAGAAAATAAACGAATCTGTAGGCGTACATTTCTTTACATTGAAATTAGCATTATATTTCTCATTTAACACCGAAAATTCTCAATTCTGCATGCATTATTACCTAAATATTTAATTAACGTCGGTTTAATAAGTTATATATGTACATATTTATTTGCTGGGCATTACATACATATATGTTTGATGACATATTAAAAGACCAAGCGGTCGCGCATATTCACGTACATATGTACTTATGTAATTATGTGTGCATGTAAGCAAATGTGACAGACCATACGTATAATATTTGTAAATTTGTCTACACACAACTTTGTTTGTAAATGTGTACACTTATTGCTTCATGCGAAATCTCCGTTGTCACCAATGGCGAAGCTCAGGTTTTGTCGAAGAGTCAATATGTCGAAGAACTGACGCGACGACAAGGCGTCACAACATTGTGTTGTTGGTAGAAAATCCGAGCTGTGCCGAAAACACAAACGAACGATCGCCAATTGCCACTGCTTCCCTTGCCGCTGTAACAGACTCTCCAACAAACCAGGGTAAATATGAAAGTTTATGTATGAGCTTTCATACATATCGACACAGATTTTTGCAAGCCGCGTAAAAATATACATATGTATATATATGCTACATAGTATAGACTACGTATAGACTACTACGTAATATAGCGTGGCGATCGCCACGGCGAAAATCAGAGATAAAGAGATGTCCAACTCCTCTCTCACTGGAAGTGAGAGAACAATTGCTAAACGTCAAAACCCTCTGATCTTTGACAGTTGATCGAGTTCAGGAGGTCTTGACGTTTAGCAATTGGAAACGAGTGATGGCCAGATTGAAGTCTTACCAAAAAAATATGTAATCGGAGGGTTTTGTTGCATTGTTCAAGACCACTTATAAAAATTGTTAAACAATGAAAATTAAATAATTTTGTGATATTTAAAGCTATTTGATGAAACGTTTTGTGATTTGAAGCATCATAATAAAGCTGAAATCCTTTTATTGGGTATTGAAAGGTCAAAAGTAGTTGTTCTAATATACTTTAAAAAGATTTAAATAGGTTCTCCATATAATAAATAACTACTATATAGTAATTTTTATTCGTACTAAATGTTTGGTGTTTTAATTTAAATGCCCAAAAATTATTATTTTGTTCAATCTGGCCATAATGAAAAAGTTTATAAAAAACGCTAATTTTGAAGCACTCTCACACTGGAATAAGTTGGACATCCCTTTATTCCTGTCGAAAATCATGTTTACCCGCGCCTATAGATGTTTCACATCAAAATAAATGTAAATAAAAGTAAAATTTATGCGATTAACCCTTTGGTGCTCTCAAAACAACTACTTACATATGTATATTCATTTAAGGTTTGATGCCTGATGGGTCACAAGTTTTTGTGTCGGGCTTGTGATAGAAGTGGGCATCCACTAGAAAAGTGGAAAAAGTTTCTGTAGGAAAATAATGGACAAGTGGAATGGAAATGCCAGTGAGCTTAAAGCCTTCATGCAATATTGTTGGATCGTCAAGAAAGAAGTAACCTCTTTCTTCTTCCATTCTTACCACTGTAGAACAAAGATATTCGGTTGCATCTTTATTGATGATAATGTATGCACTTGGTTTATCTTCATTTTGTTCGTAAGAAATGTTGTAGCTACTGCTATTTAGCACTTTGATCACTTTCTTTTTCACCCACTTCGCTTGAATTAGACTGATGTTGACACCCCTCCCAAGTAAGATGGTTATCAGATTGCCTTTTTTTAAAGTAGGGGGAAGCATCAAAAGCCGGAGTGCGGAACTTTAATCCGCTAAATCTAACCTACTCCCAACCCAACTCCAGACTCTCCCATGGAACCAATTGATTAAGTATTACTTCGTGGGAGTGTTAAGACATTTAAGTCTATTCTATGGCACGGACTGACGGACGCCTAGCCTGTTGAAAAGATCTCAGTTTGGTCATAATGAACGCTGACGCTTCGCTGACAGCTTTCCATTTATCAGTCGACTGACACATGAGTGTCGTTAAATTATCGACCGTAAAACCACCACCGAGTGTGGTTTTTAGCTTTTTCCTTGTATTCGAAAATCGAGGGCAATAAAATAATACATATTCAGAGTCTTCTATATACTCTGTACACGTGGGATAGTTCGGACTAATGTCAGTGTGGAATCTAAAAAGGTAGCTTCTACAGCATCCATGTTCACTAAGTATTTGGGTCAGATGGAAATCTAAGTCCCCATGTCGTCTGTCTATCCACGAGTAGATGTCCGGTGTAAGTCGATCGGTCCAGCGCCCTTTGGATGAGGAATTCCACCGCTCCTGTCACATTTTAGTGCTCTTGTTCCTCTCATCTGTCTTTGCCGATACTGTTCTAGGTGCTGATAATAGATATAATCGCTCGAGTTCATCTTCCTGGATGTCAATGGGCGACTGCTACCACCAAACAATTAGCCGACCTGAGAAATAAATGTAGTGAGTGCTTAAATAGTCTACGACAATGGAGGAAAAAACAGAAGTTTTACTCATAAGCACTAGGAAGATAGAAGAACGAATAGAGGTCACCATAGGAGAACTCAAGATTACTTCGCAGCCGCAATTGAAGTATCTGCTGTAATATATCAGATTGCCTGTAGCACTTTTCAAAGGTTGCAGACATCTGCACGCATTACAATTATTGTGTTCTTCGTCAACCGCTTTGTCGTCTTGGATCTTTAACCCAACGCGGATAACAGACCTGATTTGAACAGCCACGTATGATCTTATTTTGAAGGAGCCAAATATGAGCACAAGGTCTTCTGCTTTTGCCGACGTTGAAAATTTCATTCGTGAATCAGCGCACCCAAATTTTGTATCACTATCGCTATCGGTATCAGTATTCAAGTTTCAATTTGCCCAAAAATCCGTAACCAAATTTATACCTACTATCACCAAATGGGTTGAGGCTGATCGACTTTGCCAGGGCCCGAAATATGGTTATCTGTAGTAGTAGATTCCAGCACAAGAAAATACATCAAGCCACCTGGCTGACTCCGGATCGAAAAACCATCAACCAGATCGATCAGGTTGTGATAGACGGAAGACACGTCTCCAGTGTTTTAGATGTGCGTACACTCCGAGGTCCTAACATCGACTCGGACCATTATCATGTTGCAGCCAAGATTCGCACCCGCCTCTGTGCAGCAAAAATCGCACGCTAACAAACACAAGGAAGGTTCGACGTCGAGAAGCTGCAATCACAACAGATAGCCGAACGATATTCTACTCGACTTGCCCTCCTTCTCTCTGAGAGCACTCGTCAACAACTCGGTATAAGGGAACTATGGGACGGCATTTCAAGCTGCTTACGTACAGCTGCAACAGAAACCATTGGTTTTCGGAAAGTGCAAAAGAACAGCTGGTACGACGAGGAGTGCCGTGTCGCAGAGGAGAGAA
The DNA here is from genome assembly GCF_016617805.1 of Bactrocera tryoni. Lineage (NCBI taxonomy): Eukaryota > Metazoa > Arthropoda > Insecta > Diptera > Tephritidae > Bactrocera > Bactrocera tryoni. The sequence goes on along the minus strand of NC_052501.1, from coordinate 54,818,164 downwards.
AACAGGCTGCCTACCTCGCAAGGTTACGATCGACCACAACACGTGCGGGATGGGATAGATACCGAGAGTTGAAGAGGGAAGCGAGACGCATTTGCGGACAGAAAAAGAAAGAGGCCGAAATGCGTGAGTACGAAGAGCTTGATAAGCTGGCCGACAGAGGTAATGCTCGAAAATTTTACGAAAAAATGCGGCGGCTTACAGAAGGTTTCAAAACCGGAGCATACTCTTTTAAAACCTCCAAAGGTGATCTAGTCACCGCTGCCCAGAGCATACTTAGATTATGGAGGGAACACTTTTCCAGCCTGCTGAATGGCAGTAAAACTACAACGCCAGGAGAAGGCGAACCCGATTCCCCAATCGATGACGATGGAGCAGACATTCCATTGCCCGACCATGAAGAAGTTCGAATAGCAATTATTCGTCTGTAGAACAACTAAACGGCGGGGCCAGTGGATTGCCGGTCGAGCTATTCAAACGCGGCGGCGAAGAACTGATAAGGAGCTTGCAAAGCATGCCAGACAATTGGGATTCAAGTGAGCTTTGCCTAATTCACAAAAAAGGAGACCCCACAATCTGCGCCAACGGGGGGATAAGCCCTCTCAAAATCGCTCTATGGAACGTATTGTGTGAAAAATTAAAGCCCACCGTCAAAAAACTGATTGGGCCTTATCAGTGTTGCTTTAGGCCTGGAAAATCAACTACTGACCGGATTTTCACGATGCACCGAATCTTGGAAAAGATCCGTGAAAAGAGAATCGACACGCACAACATTTTCGTCGATTTGAAAGCTGCTTAACAGCATGAACAGAAGCTGCCGTTATGCCACTTCATGAGGATGGGGAAGAACCTCTCCGAGTGGTTCGATACCGTACGATGTTTCAGGTAAGGCGACTCACTTTCATGCGGCTTCTTTAATCTACTCTTGGAGAAAATAATTTGAGCTGCAGAACTACCTAAATAGAGAAGGTACCATCTTCTATAAGAGTGTACATTTGCTGCCGTACGCCGATGATATTGATATCACTGGACTCAATAACCGCGTCGCAAAGAAAGAGGAATATCTGAACTTCGCCAAGCAGCGAAAATAAAGAACGACTGGCGCGGCTGTTGTAAGGGCTGAGGTGGAAACATCCAGGTACTTTCTCCTCCATTAGGTAGCTTTTCCAAGATTGAGGTTCCAAATTCTCGGTAGTCTTATTTTCGACGTACCGGGAGAGGTATCAGAAACTGATATTAACTACCTCAAAAAATGTGTGATATGCTCAAAGTAGTTGGTCTATTTGTAAGGGCCTTAGTATCATCTATATGCAACTTCTCCGTAGTCTTACTTTCGACGTACCGGGAGAGGTATCAGAAACTGATATTAACTACCTCAACAAATGTGTGATATGCTCAAAGTAGTTAGTCTGTTTGTAAGGGCCTTAGTATTATCTATTTCATAGGAGTTTTAGGTAATACAACGGGCATACTGTTCAAGTGAGATCCTTGTTAGGATCGAGCTCTTAACTTAATCTAACCTAAGACAATATAAGTCAATTGTTTGAGGTTATGACCGTGAAATATGATTTGTCATGACTGCATAATATGTATGGCTCTTGAGTTTTCTATTAATCGTATCCTAACAAGCTGGTTATCGCGTTATGAGCAGCAAATACCTAGTTCCAGATGGAACCACGAGGTTTTGAATTCAGTCAGTTGTTAATGAGTGAGATTTTGGAAAAAGCTTATTGAAATCTATTTTAAAAGCAACCCTGCTTCAGTACCTCTTTGTCAGTTTCTGCGGCTGCCGAATAGGCAAAAGTAAACTGAGTTAAAGCAAGGATTAAGCAAGCGAAGGCAGTTAAAGCGCGGCAAGAGCGCATAAAATGACACCCAATTCCAAATTATGCAACATGCTGAAGCAAGCATATTTCTGCATGTGCGTTAGTGCAAATACCTATTGGGTATATTCTATTTATTAGTGAAGCGGTGAAGCCTGCGCTAACCGAAAGCTTTTATGTATTTATTTTCGTCCGAGGGTATGTGTGCCTGAGCTTGCTGCAAGCGTTTACTTAAGCGTATGTGTATGTGCGTGCCACAGTATTTGCATTTATGACCAGCATCGGATGCATTTATTAGATTGGGCAACAGCCGCGTTACGCCCCAACGCTTCCAAGTACCGTTAACCGATACAATTGGGCGCCAACGCTGTTGCAACAACATACTATATATTTGTTGTCGCATATGCTCGCTTGACTTGACGGTTGTGCAAATCTGCTACATCAACACATTGCTGTTGGATTTACTGTTACCCCAATTTGCTCTTACCCCACGCTGACAAAATCTAATTGATTTTGGTCGTGGTGCAAGCGTTGAAGGTGTTCGCTTTCAAGCAGCTTTGTTATTATTGTTGCTGTGTGCTTTTGTTGTTCTTGACTTTCCTCACCTGTAGTGTGCCGGTTGCCTCGCATTAAGCAAGCATATTGGCTGATTCGTAATATTTAGAATTATTCGGGTCACATATTTTGGCCTAAGAAAGACGGCATGACGTTACATGTTGCCACAGCTGTTGTATCATGCAGCGTGCAAAGTTGCCAGGCTCAACCGTATACCTTACATTTACCGTTGTTGTTGGCATAGATGTCAAATTGAAATAATTACTGTAATTTTCTGTGACATTGTACTGATCTTTGGCAAAGATCGCCATGCAATTGTTGCTGTATACCGAAATTGCCATGTCAGCATATTTTAATTGCATATTTTACTTTTTTTTATTTTAACGGTTTTGGTGTTCCGAAAAAGTATTAATTTTTAAAAAAAGTTTCGTTTGGTTGAGAGAACACACATTAAAACAAGTAAGGAAGGGCTAAGTTCGGGTGTCACCGAACATTTTATACTCTCGCATGGTAAAGTGATAATCGAGATTTCATTATTCGTCATTTAAATATTTTTCAAATACCGTATTTTTGTAAAGTTTTATTCCGCTATCATCATTGGTTCTAATGTTTATACTCGTATTATACAGAGAAGGCATCAGATGGAATTCAAAATAGCTTTATATTAGAAGAAGGCGTGGTTGTGAACCGATTTCACCCATATTTCGTACATGTCATCAGGGTGTTAAGAAAACATTATATACCGAATTTCATTGAAATCGGTCTAGTAGTTCCTGAGATATGGTTCTTGGTCCATAAGTGGGCGGGCCACGCCCATGTTTCAATTTTTAAAAAAAGCCTGGATGCAGCTTCCTTCTGCCACTTCTTCCGTAAAATTTAGTGTTTCTGACGTTTTTTATGAGTCGGTTAACGCACTTTTAGTGATTTTCAACATAACCTTTGTATGAGAGGTGGGCGTGGTTATTATCCGATCTCTTCCATTTTTGAACTGTATATGGAAATGCCTTAAAAAAACGGCTCTGTAGAGTTTGGTTGACATAGCTATAGTAGTTTCCGAGATATGTACAAAAAACTTAGTAGGGGGCGGGGCCACGCCCACTTTTCCAAAACAATTGGGTCCAAATATGCCCCTCCCTAATGCGATCCTTTGTGCCAAATTTCACTTTAATATCTTTATTTATGGCTTAGTTATGACACTTTATAGGTTTTCGGTTCCGCCATTTTGTGGGCGTGGCAGTGGGTCGATTTTGCCCATCTTCGAACTTAACCTTCTTATGGAGCCAAGGAATACGTGTACCAAGTTTCATCACGATATCTCAATATTTACTCAAGTTACAGCTTGCACGGACGGACGGACGAACAGACGGACAGACAGACATCCGGATTTCGACTCTACTCGTCACCCTGATCACTTTGGTATATATAACCCTATATCTGACTCTTTTAGTTTTAGGACTTACAAACAACCGTTATGTGAACAAAACTATAATACTCTCGTTAGCAACATTGTTGCGAGAGTATAAAAATGGGATATCTTAAACCAATATAGGTAGCTTCGTGAGCCGAATTCAAAGGTGGGTAACTTAACAATAGGTGGCAGTTGTCGCGAATTCTCTTACTCTATTATTTCTCTATTTTCGTTATATTTAAATTTTTTTAGGTTAGTTATTTTTATACTTTTCAAAATTTGCCTTGAGTATACCAGTTTCTTTCATCGAATGTACATAGGTAGATGTAGGTAACAAATGTATCGGAAAAATGGAGACATCAGACTCGGTTTGGTGCCTGTTTCGCAGCGGCATCGCTGGCAACTGCAAAACTGACGATCTTGCACATTGGAAGGGGATGAAGCTGGATTTACATTGGCATCTTGCACTGCAATAATCGACCTCACTTGTGCTTAACAGGCGCAAGGCGACGACCAGTTCCTGTGCGACTGCGAGATATTTTTGGCTTGGAGTAAAACACAAGAGATCTACTGGAGTACATGCCCTTTGTTCATATTGCCAGGCTCTTACTAGACATTGTCCAATAGGCATTCGCGCGCTAAGACTAAACATTGTCGGGCGCTAGTTGTCCAAGCTGTATGCAGAAGAGTGAGGTGAAAATTTTCAGGCAATTTCTCTTCCATTGCATGACTTTTGCAAGAATGTTGTTGAAATGAAGACATGGCCGAAGCTGATATTGGCCGTCCCTAAAAATTTGTGCCTTGACGATTTGTAAGGGTCTTATTATCTGTTATATAGAAGTTTTAGGTAACACAACGAACTAGCGTTTTAAGCTGTCGAAGTGAGATTCTTGTTCGGATCGACCTTTTAATCTAACCTAACCTCATCAAGATACCTTAAACGTACTGAAACAATCAACCCTACTGGTGTCCTATATACATATACATACATATATACGGGTCTTTCTATCAAAAATTTACATTCAAATTTTTTTTGTGTAAAACATATTCTTGTTGCTCTTTGAGGCAAACTAATTTAAATTTTGGACTTTTATTTTTTTAATCCGACTCAATATGAATAATTTTCGAATGAATTTCAAATGTTGGAAAAAGTACATCTAATCGTTTGCTAATAGTACGTAATAAAGTATTTCATTATAAAAATAACTAGCTGGTCTATTCTTTACAATTTTTGTTCAGCTTTTCAATGAAATAACCGTTGGTATATCCACCTGCTGGAACTAGTCACACAGCTTTTAAAGAAATTGATCTGAAATTTTGTACACGTCTCTTTCTATCAAGAAAGAGCTCTTTCGTCGGAATGGCTGATATCGGACCTATAGAGCATATGGCTGTCAAAAAACTGACCGATTAAAATCAAGTATTAGTATGAAAACATTTTATATTTGGGAAAATATCTCTACAACATTTTGACACAGATCTTGTCCAAAGTAGCGCTACATTCTCCGAAGAAATTGTCCCAATGGACAAAATTGTTGTCTATAGCATATAACTGTCATACAAACTGACCGATCAAACTCGAGGTTAAGGTATTTTCGTACTCTTTTATGGCATAGGAAATGTAAGTGTGGTGGGTATTGTAGCATCGATGTTGATGAAATTTATTATTTTACTTTTAGTATAATTATTTATTAAATTTTACTTGCTAATAATATCCAATTATACACTTTCAACTTTACCTATATAGTTGTCAGCTTCGGTAACTTCGTCTGTTTTTGGAGCCTTCAACTTGATTTTCTGACCTTGAGATTAAGATGTTGTTTGTTCACACATTCTTTGACTAAGTACACACATACACACACACAACTATTTGAGGTCTTGAATTACGGACTTTCCCGCACTCACTTCTAAGCTCACCATTTATCGCGTCGTCGTTCGTCTTCCAAAAGCAAATTTACCGTAATAAGATATTCATTACACAATGCTGCTTGCCACATGCTACTGCTACCGCTGCAAGTTGCATGACTAACAAGACAAGGGAAGTACGAGTAGTAGTTATAGTATGGTTAGTCAAAGCTTTGTCATGTATGTTGTACGCCTAAAAGCAGATCTCATTTGTGGCAGCTTCTATTGGCAGATATGCAGAGACGTTAGTTCCTATTAGTGTCGGTAATTGTGGGTCGCTTGCTATTACAAAGTCCTTGTTTTTTTTGTTGTTGTTTTATTTGAATATTCGCTGTTTCTGATGTCATGGTTTCCCCAACATTGTTGTTTTTGTTTTATGTTGTCATTGTTGTTGTTGTTAAATTGTATTTCTTACATTTTTGTTGTTTTGTTGTCGTTGTTGTTGCCGTTCTTGTCATATGTTGTCTACGTTGTCGCTGGTAGTACAGTGTTGTTGTTTCCGCTATATTTTTGCTGTTGCAACAACAATTAATTGCATAGAGACCATTGACATATATGAATTTATGTTGTGCTTCTCCATGAATTTGCATGCATTGTGCATGAGCTCATATGTGTGTGTATAAAACCCACATATGTATATCTATATACATGTAATATATAGATGGAGAGGTGGCATGAAAAAGTACTGCGCGCTGATTACCCTGTATGTCAAGAATGCGTTCAACGCGGCATATAATCAAAGCCCTTGAAAAAATTCGCGCCCCAGAATAACTCATAAACATTATAACGAGTTATTTTAAAAATAGAAAGCTGATTTATGATACGAACGTAGGAGCCAAGAGCTACTCTATCTCGAGTGTGGTACCCCAAGGGTCAGTGTTAGGCCCGCTGTTATGGAAGCTCATGTATGACGGGGTGCTAAGAAGGCAGCAACCAAAAGATGTGAAACTAGTAGCATATGCGGACGATCACATGGTGGTAGCAGTGGCAAAACAATTAGTCGACCTAAGAAGCAAATGCAATGAGTGCGTAAATGATCTACGGCACTGATTCTCTTCTGTGAGTCTGGAACTGGCGGAGCAAAAAACTGAAGTTTTACTCATAATCGCTAGGAAGGTACTAGAACAAATAAAGCTCACTTTAGGGGAGTGCGGGATTACTTCACAGCCGCAGCTGAAGTATCTGGGTGTTATATTGGATTCCAAATTAAAATTTAAGGAACACCTGGAGTAAAGCAACCAAAATGTATATTGCTCTATCAAGAATGACGACCAATACAGGCTGTGGGCGTTCCAGCCGGCGATTCTTTAATTAATAAATGATGCTGAAGTATTATCCAGTATGCCACCCATTGACATCCAGGGAGATGAAATCCAGCGATTATATCAGCATCAGCACCTAAAACAGTATCGGCAAGGACAGGGGGAGAAACAAAAGCATCATTTTCACTACCGGAAGTTGCTCGTGGATACATCTAAGGCAAATCCGGCTTCGTGTTTTGCATGCTTGGATTAGCGTTTTATACAAGGAGCGTTCTAAAGTAAACAGGACTTAAAAAAAAAAAAACAGAACAAATGGTGTTTTCGGCAAAATCAATTTATTTTACTCAAAATAGTCTCCTTCTGCTTCAATACAGCTGTTTGCAAGGTCCAAAAGCATGTCGAACGAGTGTAGCTAGCCACCAGCTTGCCGGTGCAAGCCTTTTTGAATGGCCTCTACGTCTGCATAACGCTTTCTTTTCATTGGCAAATGCATTTTTCCGAAAAAGAAGAAGTCGCACGGTGCGATATCATGTGAATACGGAGAGCGGTTAATGGTTAAAATGTGATTTTTGTTCAAATAATCGGTCGCAAGCGTCGATCGAATTCTGAGCAATTTTTGGTCATCACTCAATATGTGCGGAACAAACCGTGCACACACCTTTCCCAAATGTTGTTTTCCCAAATCGATAAATCGATGTTTCCATTTCCATGAATTTCAATGATGATTTCGGCCGATTTTTGATGAATTCACTCACAGTTTCGATGGAATTTCCGGTGATCGTGATCTCACGACCACTTTGAAAACGTTGAAACCACTCATGCACTCTGCTACGGGATAGGCAATCATCGCCAATTTTAAAACAAAATATAATGTTGGCTCTTTGTTCGAAGCTCATTTTCGCACCGATAACACAAACATACTGACACTTAAAAAGCAATAACTTCACTTCCAATCAGTGAAATGTCATGAAATTCCTACTGGACAATCGAAAAAGATAGCAAATTCTCTTGCACTAGTCGTCGTATAGAGGGCCACCAGGGGGCGCTAGATTCAATTTAATTTGATTTTAATTAACTAAGGCAAGATTCTTCTTCTTGCATCGGATCGACTATAGTCGGAAACCTTATACTGGATTCGTAATTGGTTTTGCCATAGGCATATAATTTTGAATGTATTATAAGAGTAAGATGGTACTAGGCATTTTGAACGAGAATATTTGTACGTTAAGAGTTTAAGGATATAATTTTTTCCTGAAAAAAGTAGCAATCTTGATTGGCAGGATGTCTATTCGGAGTATATTCTTTATGAATTTTATTTTGACATTGACTTTAGGTGTTTGGAGAAAAATATAATTTTTCGGAATTTATTGATCAAAAATTTGATATCTAGAATCTACTAGAATTGCAACCATACGGGGGTTAATTAATTAAAAAAAATATTTCTGTATAAAAAGTAAATAAAATTTAAATCAACTACCGTAATTATGGTTTCAGAAATAAATTTTATTTGCGTTTTCTGATTGAATTCTTTGACATGTCTGAACATATTTTCAAAGCGCCACGAATTTGCATAAAAATAATGCATTTATCGCCATATTGCTGTAAATTCTGATACAAAAAGTTTTTAATTTAAGATAATTATTTAATAATATAAATTGAAGTCATCACTCAACAGCAGCAACTCAACCGAAAGTAGATGAGACAAAGAGTGGTTCTTTGTTAAGAAACCCAACAAGAAAGCCATTTGTGGGTGACATGTGTAGTTATTGCCTACATTATTCAACAATTATGAAATATGTAAATAGTATTTATTAGGATAAACCAAAAAGAGCTAATATCGTACATATGTACATTAGGGTGCCTCAAAAAAAAATTTTTTAATTTTTTTCAACTCTTACCCCCTCAAATGTTAGTGATTGACAAACAAAAAATCCTCCCTTAAGCCAGGTGCTGTATCTTAACTCCAAGGGGTCGCTACATTTAACATTTTTGTTTTTTCATTCTAAATAAAATTTCACCAACTAATTTTCGTTTCACAAAAATAACTAACCCTGTATTTAAAGATTTGAAATCGAAGTTGTTACAGGGCATTCATGCACATCGTAACCAAATGTTGAAAATTCCTCCTAATAAAAAAATTGAAATCCCCGTCCATATTTCAAAACCAGAAAATCTTAAAGATAATGCTTCACAAGGGAGCTATGTTGGTTAGAAAACGATTAAATCACCACGCATTAGAATCTTATGCCACAGCGCAATTACAAGCTACAACAATAACTATAAAAAACCGCTGCGGGGACTTAAACCTAACGGCCATATACTGCCCACCTCGGTTTAAAATTACAGACATCCAATTTAAAAACTTTTTTGGAACACTAGGCCCTAGATTTCTAGCAGGTGGAAATTACAATGCAAAACACACGTATTAGGGCTCACGACTAATTAATCCGAAAGGACGACAGCTGTATCCGACTATTATAAATAGGCACAATAACCTTGACATAATGTCTCCTAGTAAGCCGACTTATTGGCCTAGTGATAGTAGCAACATACCAGATTTAAATGATGTTGCTGTCATCAAAAATATAACTGAATCGCATATAACAGTTGATACATGCACTGACCTAATAAAGATATGTGAGCAACCTGTATCCGTTGATCCAAAAGTGGGTCTAACATCTTATAAAACGAATTGGCTAAAGTATAAATAAATACATACAGGGAGAGATATTAACGAAAGCATAAGAGAACTCAATGATATAATAACTAACTCAGCTGTAGCAACACCAAACAAAAACTATAAGCCGCTTGGTTTCAAAAAAATCTCTAATAGAAAAATTAAAAAGTTTGTAAATGAAACAAGAAAAAACGTTAACTTCGGTTGCACCGAAGCTAAATACCCTTCACAGGTGCATTTCTGTTAGTAACTATGTGTTCAGATTGTATGGAAGCTATATGCTATAGTTAACCGATCTGATTTCTTCGGAGATTACATTGTTGCTTTAGAAAATAATATATACCGAATTTCGTGTATATATCTTGTCAAATGTGAAAGTAGTCGATACAAGAACTTGACTCCGATCGTTCAGTTTGTATGGCAGCTATATGCTATAGTTAACCAATCTGAACAATTTCTTCGGAGATTACATTGTTGCTTTAGAAAATAATATGTACCAAATTTCGTGAATATATCTTGTCAAATGTGAAAGTTGTCCATACAAGAACTTGATTCCGATCGTTCAGTTTGTATGGCAGCTATATGCTATAGTTAACCGATCTGAAAAATTTCTTCGGAGATTACATTGCTGCTTTAGAGAATAATGCATACCAAATTTCATGAATATATCTTCTTAAATGTGAAAGTTTTCCATACAAGATCTTGATTCCAATCGTTCAGTTTACTTGGCAGCTATATGTTATAGTGGTCCGATATCGGCAGTTCTAACAAATGAGAAGCTTCTTAAAGAGAAAATGACGTTTGCAAAATTTCAAAACGATATCTTAAAAACTGAGGGACTAGTTCGTATATATACAGACGGACAGACAGATGGACATGACTAAATCGACTCAGCTCGACATACTGATCATTTATATATATACTTTATAGGGTCTCCGACGATTCCTTCTGGGTGTTACAAACTTCGTGACAAACTTAATATACCCTGTTCAGGGTAGAAAAAGGCTTGCAAGACGAGAATGGCAGATAAATCGCTCCCCTTCCACTCAGCATCAATTAAAATCAACTGTTTGCAAATTAAAAAAAGCGCTTAAACGTGAGGAAGAATTCAACACTGAAATGTATATAAAGAAGCTGTGTGCAAATTCAAGCAAGCAAAATTAGCTTTGGAAAGCCCAAAAGTCCATGAAGCCACCAACTGACCACAACATACCTATGAGAGACATGGGTGGAAATTGGGGTCGAAGTGACGAGGAAAAGGCTAATTGTTTTGCAAATCACCTAGAAAAGGTATTTCAACCTAATTGCCCAAAGAACAACTTTGAGCTGTCCAGCTTACCCAACTCAGTTAACGAGTCACTCGAGACTTTTAAGACTTCTCCTTCTGAAATTATTAGAATAATAAAAGAACTTAACCCAAAAAAGTCACCATAACATAATAATATTACGCAAAAATGCTAATTTAGTTACCAAATATTGCTGTAGAAGTGCTCTCTTTGCTCTTCAATGCAATTCTTAATCTCTATCCTAATTCATGAAAAAAGCCGCAAATTATCTTGATAACTAAACCTGGAAAAGACCTCAGCCGTCTTCATACAGACCAATCAGTCTTCTACCCTGTCTTCCTAAAATATTTACAAAATTGCTACTACCAAAAATGACTCCTTTCCTCTACGAAAATAATATAATGCAAACGCATCAATTCGGGTTTCGTTAAAAACATAGCACGATAGAGCAAGTAAATAGAATTACTAACGGAATAAGAAAAGCATTTGAGCACAGAGAGTACTGTTCAGCTATATTTCTAGATATGGCTCAGGCGTTTGATAAGGTGTGGCATAAAGGCCTTTTACATAAGGTTAAAAATACCTTTAGAATTGTAAAAAACATTGGAGTCTTATTTAAAAAATAGACAATTTATGTCTAAGAGTTGGAGATTTCATATCTGATGAACGACAGATAAGGGCTGCTGTACCACAGGGCAGGGTTTTGGGACCAACTCTATACACCATATATAAAGCAGATCTTCCAACAGCTAATAATGTATTAACATTAACTTTTGCGGATGACATAGCTTTAGTGAGCCGTAACAAATGCCTCATAATAACATCAAGAATATTAGCCGAGCACTTAAGGTCTATCGAAGAATGGCTAGCCAACTGGCGTATAAATGTAAATGAACAAAAGTGTAAGTATGTTACGTTTACGCTAAGACCAAAAATGTGTCCGGTATGAGTAGTAAAAATTAACAATTTTTTAGTACCCCAAGCGAATGAAGTAACTAATCTTGGTATTCACCTAGATAGAAGACGTACGTGGAGAAAACACATATCTAGTAAAATAACTTGCATGAAGATAAGAGCTGCAAATTTAAATTAGATTTTAAATAAAAACTCCAAACTTAGACTAGACAACAAAGTGCTTTTATATAATGCGGTCATAAAGCCGATTTGGATGTATGGCATTCAACTGTGGGGTACGACCTGTGCAACTAATATTGATATAATACAAAGGTTCAAATCAAAAATGCTTAGAACAATCTCGTGTTCACCATGGTACATGCGTAATGAAAATATCCATAAAGACAATGGTATTTTTATGGTAAAGAAAGAAGTAGAAGACAGCAGAATTAAATATACATATATCTGAACTCAGAGCTCACCCAAATCCTTTGGCTAATGCTTTGGTACATTCCTGCGATCAAACACGCTTTTAAAACAAAAAGCAGATTCAATAAATAAAAAGATTTTTCACAAAAAAAAAATAAAATACATCCTTTTCAGGGATATTTTTTCCTCTGTATTTGCGTACCTTAACCCTATAAATTAAAAAAATTTTAATGAAAAATAATTTATGTATATTTTAAACCTCTCGGTGAAATTTTTTTACATTACGGATTCTTATGTTCATATCTTCTTCTTCTTTACTAACGTAGAAATCGTTTACGCCAGGTCCTTCTCCACTTGGTCTTTCTAACGGAGTGGAGGTCTCTCTCTTCCTTTGCTACCCGCGGCGGGTACTGCGTGAAATACTTTCAGAGTTTGAGTGTTTTCGTCCATTCGGAGCGTAGCCGCTGTCTTTTAATTCGCTGAACTATTCGTATATCTCATTCCATCGAATGCGATATACGCCGTGACCAACGCGCAAAGGACCATAAATCTCCCGCAGAACCTTTCTCTCGAATACTCGTAACGTCTACTCATCTGATGTTGTCATCGTCCATTCCCCTGCACCATATAGCAGGACCGGAATAATGAGTGACTTATAGAGTTTTGTTTTTTTTTTCATCGAGAGAGAATGTCATCAGCGTACTCCAGCAACTGTATACTCTTATAGAAGATGGTACTTTCTCTGCTAGTTCTGCAGCTCGAATTATTTTCTCCAGCAGCAGGTTGAAGAAGTCGCTCGATAAGGAGCTGCATTGTCTGAAACCTCGATTGGTATCAAACGGCTCGAAGAGGTCCTTCCCGATTCTGACAGAGCTTTTGCTGTTGCTCAACTTCAGTTTACACAGCCGTATTAGTTTTGTGGGATACCAAATTCTGACATGCCGAGATAAAGGCAGGACCTTTTCGTGCTGTCAAAAGCTTTTTTGATATCGACGAAGAGGTGATGTTTGTCGATTTTCTTTTCCCAGGTCTTTTCCAAGGATGACGTATATCTGTTCAGTTGTTGTATTGCCAGGCCTAAAACTATAATGGTTCCATCAGTTTGTTGACGGTGGGCTTTAATCTTTCACACAATACGCTCGATAGAACCTTGTACGCGATGTTGACTTGTCCCACAGTAGTTGGCGCAGATTTTGGGGTCTCCCTTTTTGTGAACTGGGCAGAGCACACTAAAATTCCAATCGTTGGGCATGCTTTCGTCCGACCATATTCTAGAAAGAAGCTGATGCATGCTCCTTATCAGTTCTTCGCCGCCGTGTTTGAATAGCTCGGCCGTATATATGTACATATACATATTGAACCATTTAATTAAATTGTTTACATCACGGATTCTTGTGGATCATTCAGTTTCTTAAAAAAATTCCTCAGGGCAATTTTTCTACTTTAGGGGTGTTTTTTTAATTAAAAAATTGCTAGATTTAAAAGCTTTCCAGAGTGAACATATCGAAATATACATACTTGGCAGTGATATGTTTTTCTGTGTATAAAGGGTCATTTAGACCCATAAGTGCGACATTGGGCTTTCGGCTCACTCTAATGCCAATCCATACTATTAGCTTGTATTGCATGCAAGTAAAAATTAAAATTAATTCCAATTTTAAATCACTTACATCGACCATCATTCATTGTTTATTTCCATTATTAATAAATCTGAGGCGCAGCGGCTCTCGGAGGATTCGACAAAAACATAATTTTGATCAGATAGATATTAATTGCAACCCAATTAGGCGCCTTAATGCGCAAAGTAATTAAAAGCAAATACGATCTATTCATATCAATATGGCAAGACATAAGTATACCTAAATATAGCGTATAATTGAGGGGGCCGTCGCCCCGGGCGCAACGTCTTGGGGGCGACAAAACGATCTGTTTTTTAATATTCAAAAAAATACTTCAACAAATTTTTTTACAAAATTTATTATAAAAGATAAAGAGTTGTACACTTACAATGTAATAATCTGAATAAATTCACTTTTGTTCGAGCCACCTCATGAAACTTGTAGGTAGGTAGATAAAGAGGGGCGGCAGAACATCCTTGGCCCTGGGAGCCCGAAGTTGTAGCTATGCCACTGATTGACTATACATATTTATAAGGGAATAAGTTTAAAGCTTGTGCCTTATATTTGCTTGCAGTTGGCATAAAGCATAATTCCGAAAAGTTGTTTGTTAAAGTGATTGTTGAATTAAACACTTTTAAATGTAAATCATTAAAAATATCAGATTTTCGGTTATCACGCAATTTCGGGATTATAATATTTTTTACTATATTTTGATTAAAACCCAAATATGGCGTACAAAAAATAGTTATTTTGACTTCGAGATTGCTCTGGATTATATTATTTTTGTTATATTGTGATTGGTAAAGAAATATGGTGTTCAACAAAAAAATCGTTAACTTCGATTGCGCCGAGGTTATAAGCTCACTTATGTACAAGAACCTGATATTGATTGGTCGGTTTGTATGACAGTTATATGCTATAGTGATTCGATCTGAACAACATCTTCGTGGATTGCATCGTTATCTTAGAAAATAATCCATACCAAATTTCCTGAAAATATATCGTCAAATAAAAAAGCTTTCCTTACAATCTATTCATTCCATCGGATCTGACAAAAGAACAGCTTCTTGAGGAGAAACAAACGTGTTCAAAATTTTAGATGCGTATAAACAAACAGACTGACGGACTTAGCTAAATCGACTCAGATCATTTATATATATAATTTATGGAGTCTCCGAAGTTTTTTTTGGGTGTTACAAACTTAGCAATATACTGTACAGGGTATAAACATATTGATACCAAGTTTCCAGATTGCTCTTTGAAAGATAGTATTGGTTAAAGTCGGACAATGGGAGTAATTTGTACAATTTTCTCCTAATACCAATTCAAATTCGTTACGACTACATACACGATCTTATTCGAAATCCTAACAAATACTTTAAGTTCGCGCAGCAACCACCATCCTAATTGTGCTGTAGTTGTCCATATGAAACTTTCTAGATTCATAATTCGTACAAGACTAACTCTTTTTTCTCGAGGCAAGCTAGGCGAATTGAACGAAATCAGAATCATACATTCTGTAAATAAGATTAATTACAAAGGGATTGAAAGTTTTGTTGGGATAAAAATCCGCGGCCATTCCGGTTACCTATATCCTTCAGTAAGAATTGGTGTTATGCTTTGCTCAAAGTTTACTTGCTTCCTTCCTTACCCACGGCTTAGAGTCTTCGTCTGTAATGGCGATGGTAGAGCTGTTGGCTTTCAACCTGGCAGAGTGTTCGAGACGATTCTAAATAATCATGGAACGTATATGGAACCATTCCAAGCAGGAGTTATTTATTGACTTAATTTTTCCAAGAATTTAAGTTTACTCTACCCGAAATCGTATCTCTTAGTGGCTGGTATAAAAAACAAAATATTATAAAGATTAGTAAAAGAGCATTGCAAAAATGCAAATTATATAAAATCACCTCTCCCAAATTTTCATGTATGTACATATATACCTATACTTTCTCATATTAGTTGGGTGGAACATAGAGTTGCTCGGTATGGGTTATCAAAAGGTTTAAGTCTTTTTGCTTACCAACCTAGTTCCAGGACTGTCAATATTACTTCTAAGCTGGGCATACAAATTTCCTCCTCGATAAGCTCAGTGGAAAACCTCTGAAAGTAATATAATAACCCTCGTTCACTTTTGCGCCATACTGTGCGCGTTTAAAAATCTCCAATATTGTCTTCTCTTCTAAAGAAGAGTGGCAAAGAAGCGAGGTGGACAGATGCACAACGACGAACTGTGTTGCGGCTAGTGGAAAAGTAACTTTCCTCCGATTATTTTTTTCAGTGTTTTTAATGATGCAATTTTGTCACAGACATTCTTCTTTTTCTTAATTGGCGTAGACACCGCTTACGCGATTATAGCCGAGTTAACAACAGCGCGCCAGTCGTTTCTTCTTTTCGCTACGTGGCGCCATTTGGATATTCCAAGCGAAGTCAGGTCCTTCCAACGGAGTGGAGGTCTTCCCCTTCCTCTGCTTCCCCCGGCGGGTACTGCGTCGAATACTTTCAGAGCTGGAGTGTTTTCATTCATCCGGACAACATGACCTAGCCAGCGTAGCCGCTGCCTTTTAATTCGCTGAACTATGTCAATGTCGTCGTATATCTCGTACAGCTCATCGTTCCATCGAATGCGATATTCGCCGTGGCCAATGCGCAAAGGACCATAATCTTTCGCAGAATTTTTCTCTCGAAAACTCGTAACGTCGACTCATCGGTTGTTGTCATCGCCCAAGCCTCTGCACCATACAGCAGAACGGGAATTATGAGTGACTTATAGAGTTTAGCTTTTGTTCGTCGAGAGAGGACTTTACTTTTCAATTGCCTACTCAGTTCGAAGTTGCACCTGTTGGCAAGAGCAATCCTGCGTTGGATTTCCAGGCTGACATTGTTGGTGGTGTTAATACTGGTTACTAAATAGACGAAATTATCTACAACTTCAAAGTTATGACTGTCAACAGTGACGTGAGAGCCAAGTCGCGAGTGCGACGACTGTTTGTTTGATGACAGGAGATATTTCGTCTTGCCCTCGCTGCCAGACCCATTTTCTGCACTTCCTTGTCCAACCTGGAGAAAGCAGAACTAACGGCGCGGGTGTTGAGGCCGATGATATCAATATCCCTCGTTCACTGCCAGACCCATTTTCTGCACTTCCTTGTCCAGCCTGGAGAAAGCAGAACTAACGGCGCGTGTGTTGAGGCCGATGATATCAATATCATCGGCATACGCCAGCAGCTGTACACTCTTATGAAGATGGTACCTTCTCTTTTTAATTCTGCGGCTCGAACTATTTTCTCCAGAAGCAGGTTGAAGAAGTCGCACGATAGGGAGTCGCCTTGTCTGAAACCTTGTTTGGTATCGAACGGCTCGGAGAGGTCCTTCCCGATCCTGACGGAGCTTTTGGTGTTACTCAACGTCAGTTTACACAGCCGTAATAGTTTTGCGGGGATACCAAATTCAGACATCGCGGCATAAAGGCAGCTCTCGAAGAGGTGGTGTGTGTCGATTCTCCTTTCACGGGTCTTTTCCAAGATTTGGCGCATGGTGAATATCTGGTCGGTTGTTGATTTTCCAGGTCTGAAGCCACACTGATAAGGTCCAATCAGTTTGTTGACGGTGGGCTTTAATCTTTCACACAATACGCTCGATAGAACCTTATATGCGATGTTGAGGAGGTTTATCCCACGGTAGTTGGCGCAGATTGTGGGGTCTCCCTTTTTGTGAATTAGGCAAAGCTCACTTGAATCCCAATTGTCTGGCATGCTTTCACCCGACCATATTCTACAAATAAGCTGATGCAAGCTCCTTATCAGTTCTTCGCCGCAGCGTTTGAATAGCTCGACCGGCAATCCACTGGCCCCGCCGTTTAGTTGTTCTACAGACGAATAATTGCTATTCGAACTTCTTCATGGTCGGGCAATGGAACGTCTGCTCCATCGTCATCGATTGGGGAATCGGGTACGCCTTCTCCTGGTGTTGTGCGTTCACTGCCATTCAGCAGGCTGGAAAAGTGTTCCCTCTATAATCTAAGTATGCTCTGGGCATCGGTGACTAGATCACCTTTGGGGGTTCTACAAGAGCATGCTCCGGTCTTGAAACCTTCTGTAAGCCACCGAATTTGTTTGTAGAATTTTCGAGCATTACCCCTGTCGGCCAGCTTCTCACGCTCTTCATACTCACTTATTTCGGCCTCTTTCTTTTTCTGTCAGCAAATGCGTCTCGCTTCCCTCTTCAACTCTCGGTATCTATCCCATCCCGCACGTGTTGTGGTAAATCTTAACGTTACGAGGTAGGCAGCCCGTTTTCTCTCCGCTGCGACACGGCCCTCCTCGTCGTACCATCGGTCCTTTGGATTCTCCGAAAACCAATGGTTTCGGTTGCAGCTGTACGTAAGGATTTTGAAATGCCGTCCCACAGTTTCCTTATACCGAGTTGTTGACGAGTGCTCCCAGAGAGGAGGAGTGCAAGCCGACTAGCAAATCGTTCGGCTATCTGTTGTGATTGCAGCTTCTCGACGTCGCACCTTCCTTATGTTTATTGGCGTGCGTTTTTTGCTCAAAGAGGCGGGTGCGAATCTTGGTTGCAACAAGATAGTTTTCCGAGTGGATGTTAGGACCTCGGAGCGTACGCACATCTAAAACACTGGAGACGTGTCTTCCGTCTTTCACAACATGATCACTCTGGTTGGTGGTTTTTCGATCCGAAGACAGCCAGGTGGCTTGATGAATCTTCTTATGCTGGAATCTAGTACTGCAGATAACCATATTTCTGGCCCCGGTGAAGTCGATCAGCCTCAACCCATTTGGGGATGTTTCCTCGTGGAGGCCGAATTTACCGACCGTCGCGCCAAAGTTATTTTCTTGGCCACCCTGGCGTTAAAGTTGCCAAGCACCATTTTGACATCGTGGCGGGGGCAGCTCTCATAGGCTGACTGCAAGCGCTCGTGGAAGGCATCTTTGGTCACATTGTCCTTCTCTTCCGTCGGGGCGTGGGCGCAAATCAGCGATATGTTGAAGAACCTCGCCTTAATGAGGATTGTGGCTAGACATTTATTCACCTGAGTAAATGATAGTACTCGGCGACGGAGTCTCTCTCCCACCACGAATTCCACACCAAACTTGCGCTCCTTTATATGGCCACTGTAGTAAATGTCACAAGGACCTACTCGTCTCTGACCTTGTCCCGTCCATCTCATTTCTTGGACGGCGGTGATGTCAGCCTTTCTTTTTGCGAGGACATCAACCAGCTGGGCAGCGGCACCTTTCCAATTAAGGGTCCGCACATTCCAGGTGCATGCCTTGAAATCGTAGTCCTTATTTCGTTTGCCATGGTCGTCATCAAAAGGGGGGTCTCTCCTCTGAGGCTTGTTGCTTCCTTTCATTGGGGGTGTTTTTTTTACTTGGCGGGTCCCAAACCCAGCGCACAACCCCAAGGGGGATCTTTCGCCTTCTCACATTAACTCGCCTTCGAACGGATGTTCTTAGGCTACCCAGAGGATACTTGGTCAAAGACCGGAAGTAGTAAGCTGCTTGAGCCATGTGTAAAAGAATCGTTTCTGGCCACTCCCAAGTGAATGGCGATCAGAGAACTTTCCTCACTTGCGTGAACTTCTACACATGACTGCATCCTCCACAGACAATCCAAGTAAACAAAAAACACACAAAGTTTATTTTTATGTTGGCCCGTTGATTTTTAATTGATTTTAGAAGTCAAATATCAGGTCTGTATTCAAAATGATCTCATTTGAAATCTGCCTTCGGACAAGTATCTTCTGTAAAAAAGAGGAATGTTGTTTTCTTATGCACCTTTTTTAGAGCGAAAACCCGACTAAAAGTCCATTTTTCCTTTAAATTTGGGTTAGGTAAGCAATGTGTAAAAAGTCCCAGAGAGTCCCAGTTCCAAACCACTACAGAAATGTTACATAATTTGTTTTCAACGAACTGTGAAAAAATCAGCTGCCCATACCTGCCCTCCTGGGAGTTATGGCGATTTTAGTATATCACTCTCAGTATTTATTCCATAGAAATAGAACGGAAATTCTCGGAATCACTTATTGAATAATTTAATCATATTGGTTTTTGGGTGACTTTCCGTCATCCCACGTCAAATTTTTATTATTTTCAGACCGGTTTCGGCTAATCGCCATCTTTTCTTTTTTGTCACTAATTAGTCCGCATGTGTGTCCGTCTTTATACAGTGTTTGCTTTTAGCTTGTGGTGGTACCTTTCTCTCTCTCTGTTGTTTTACTATTTTATTATCTCTCTTTCGCTCCCTCTTTCTCCCCCTTTGTTTTTACGTCTAGGTAGGTGGGTGAAATAATCCGTTATTGCGCGCTTATTTGTATTGTTTTTATTTTGTGATTTCCCTTCATTTACTACATTTAATTGCTTTCTGCGTTTTTCATATAAGTGTTTTAATGGTTCGAATATTACATCAAAATATATAATTATTAAGAAAAAAGGAAGTTCTACAAAATCTGAAAGATCAGCTCCAAATAACTGTCGATACTGTGAAACAAGGAAGTGGAACAATTAGTGACGGTAACACAGCAATTAAATTCTTTAGTGATCCTGAGGAAACCGCTCTGGCCACAGGAGTAGATACCGAACTTATAAGAAGGTTTTCTAGTATTCTTCAAGCTATAACTTCTGGATATAAGATAGACTGCGATAAGTTCTCTAAGTACGGAAAAGAAACTGCCGGTCTCTATGTAAAGAAATATTTTTGGCATTATATGCCACCAACTGTCCACAAGGTTCTTATTCATGGAGCTGAAATAATTCGTTCATGTTTGGTCCCCATTGGGCAACTATCAGAAGAAGCATTGGAAGCAGGAAACAAGGACTTCAGAAACACAAGGCTGTACCATGCGAGGAAAACATCAAGAAAAGACTATTGTGAAGACATATTACATTATCTGCTCGCCAATCCTGATACCGCAATCACAAGTAGGCGAATACTGAAGGAGAAGAAACACCTGAAATTATCAGAGGAAGCAATGAACTTATTGGTAGATGACTGATAATTTGTAATTTTTCTGTAGAATGCAATAAAATATGCCTGTGTTATAAAATATGTAGTATCTTCAATTTTTTTGAAGTTATACTTCTTATACGAGTTCGGAAAAGGTTGCGATAGATTCCGGTTGCGCATCCTTGCTCAATATGAACCTACCGCAACCTTGTCTGCGAAGATGTTCGAGCAGCAAGCGAAGCGGTGACAATCGGCGATCGTTTGTTCGTTTCTTTCGGCACAGCTCGGCTTTTCTACCAACAACACAATGTTGCCATGCTTATGCTGTTGTTCTTTTTGTAGAACAATGTTTCAATTTTTGGTTGGTGACATATTTCAATTAAAAAATCAATTCTGTTGGGCTTCGAACTACGCACCTCCAACGTGCTCGTCGTCACTTTCCAAGCGCTTACCACCTAGACCACCATTGACACTTGAATTGCGTTGTCCTAATTATGGTTTGGTATGCATGAAAAAATATACAATGGATCGCCGATTGTTACCTCTTTCCTTGCTGCTGCTGCGCATATGTATGTTTGTATGCTTGTTCATTATTGAAGTTATACTGCTTTTTCTTTCCTTTGCCTTTCATTTCTGCGAATTCTCAACTATTTTATGTGACCTTTGGTTGAAATACTCTGCGTTGGTCCATTTTTTGGAAATCAATCTACGATGACGAAGTATTTTCGTTTTATCTGACAGCGTAAGGTTAAGAAGTTCATTTCTAATTTTGTCTTATAGGCATATTAGAAGATGATGTTTCTTCGAAAATCATTCGCTTACAACGAATAAAACGACTTCTGTGTGGTGATTCTAATGAATGAATTCCTTTTGGTTAAAACGCTCTGCGTTGGCCGTTGAAAAGTTAAGATTATACTTCTCAGGATCATTCATTTCTTCAAAGAAATTAATGACATTTAGAAATATGCATATTTGCATTATTTCGTTGTCATTTCCATATTCGTAGCGGAAAGAATTTAGTATACCATTCCAGGATTTCGGGAATAAAATGGGTATGGTCGGATAGAGGAGATTCTCCAGATCACGAATATATATGGTTATAGCCGCAGGAAGCTTATAGTTTTCGAGTTATTCGCGTTTTAAGTTGAAAATTTGCAATATTTTAATTACATATTTTCGATATATAAAATTAATTTTGCACTTATATTTTTCACTTTTATATACACTAACACATCACTTATTCATTTGCACACAATTATTTTATATAATATAGTGCAAAAATAGCTTTTAATACACATTTAAATTATTGTTGAATTTGATTATTTAAGAATAACAAATGAATTACAAACTGTCATAAAATCAGTGTTACCTTATCAACATCATTTGTAAAATAACTAAATGAAGTAAAGGGAACAGATTATACCCCAAATACGAAAATCAACAACCTATAAAAAACAATATCCCTTGTCCGTCTAACACCAGGGTGTATCAGAATTTTTTCGCGTTGAACTCCTTTTTGCGTGGGCGGCCTTCGGCCGCGCTTCAAAAAAATAACCCTGGTCGGTCCAACACCGGGGTGTATAAAATTTTTTTCGCGTAGAACTCCTTTTTGCGTGGGCGGCCTTTGGCCGCGCTTCAAAAAAATAACCCTGGTCGGTTCAACACCGGGGTGTATAAAATTTTTTTCGCGTAGAACTCCTTTTCGCGTGGGCGGCCTTCGTCCGCGCTTCAAAACAATATCCCTTGTCCGTCTAACACCAGGGTGTATCAGAATTTTTTCGCGTTGAACTCCTTTTTGCGTGGGCGGCCTTCGGCCGCGCTTCAAAAAAAAAAATAACCCTGGTCGGTCCAACTCATTTTTACATTGGCAGCCACTTAAATTTTTTATATTTTTTTTTAATGTTTATCAACGATTATGTTTCCTGTATTTAGGGTATAATATTTCTTTATATTTTTTTTTATTTTAGTTTGTAAAATATTTTACTATAGTAACACTGTTTATTTGACACATTTATTTTTACAAATGATTTCGATAAGGTAACACTGATTATATGACAGTTTGTAATTCATTTGTTATTCTTAAATAATCAAATTCAACAATAACTTAAATGTTTATTAAAAGCTATTTTTGCACTATATTATATAAAATAAATGTGTGCAAATGAATAAGTGATGTGTTAGCGTATATAAAAGTTAAAAATATAAGTGCAAAATTAATTTTATATTTCGAAAATATGTAATTAAAATATTGCAAATTTTCAACTTAAAACGCGAATAACTCGAAAACTATAAGCTTCCTGCGGCTATAACCATATATATTCGTGATCTGGAGAATCTCCTCTATCCGACCATACCCATTTTATTCCCGAAATCCTGGGATGGTATACTAAAGCCGACCCCATTGTACAGTTCTGCCATGACCAAGCAGGACATAACGACTATTCAACGTATCAGACAGACATATTGGTTTCCGCAAATAAGGAAATACGTTAAAAATTATATAGCAACATGTATTAAGTGTTGTTATCACAAACAACCAGCGTTTGAAAAACTACGCTACTCTCGTAGCATTTCATTTTACTCTTGCTACCGCTCTCACTTTGTCGGCAAAAAGAAAAAAAAAACAACAAACACATTCGGGAGCTGTAGCACATGAAAATTTTCATTTGCTCTGCTGTGCTACCGCTCCCAATTTTTTGCTACCGCTACGCCAGAGCATAGCGCAGAATTTAATTTTTGCTCCCTCTCCAGCTATAGGTTTTTACCTAACAAAACTCGGAGCAGAGTAGAGCACATACTTTACATTGTTATGCTAAGGCTATGCTGCGGCTCCCGACAAAGTGAGAGCGGTAGCGATAGCATAGCAATAATTTTAGAAATTTTGCTGCTACGGAGTAGTAAATGAGAACCCTGCAAACAACGCTCAGGTAAACCCGAAGGTATAATGCATTTTGATTCTATCAAGCCAATTCCGTTGCATCGCATTCATCTGGATCATATGGGTTCATTTACACGCAGCAAGCAGGGAAATTGCTACGCATTAGCCATATATGCATCAGCAAATTTGTAATAGTTAAAGCCGTACGTGATACAAAAACTAGTTGCGTTCTCAAAACTCTAAATGAAATCTCATCCTATTTTGGCCTACCGTCCCAAATAATAAATGATAGAGGTACATCTTTTACGTCAAAAGCGTTTGAAGACTTTCGCAGTAGCCTTAACATTCAACACATTAAAATCGCTGTACGTACTCCACGCGCTAATGGTCAAGTAGAAGTTATGCAACGACCGGTCCGAAGGAACTTATTTTCGACTTTTCGTTACGAGATATAGTCACCAGTCAATTACTAGCAGCCGTACATGATGATATTGATGACGACCACTCTACACTGTCCTCTGAAGAAAAACGTAAGCAAGCCGTAGTAAACATTTTCAAGTAACGTGAAAAATGGAAGCAGAGATTCATCACCAAAATCCCAAAACATATGTTGAAAACGATTTGGTAGTCATTGAAAGCTTTTTTTGTTTTTTTTTTTGGTTTGGATTTATTTATTTACAATCTATCAATTAGACAATAAGTAAATTAGTTAAATAATATAGTATT